>NW_024068999.1:0-77942 GCF_009389715.1 Phoenix dactylifera | reverse complement strand
TTTGTCTTGCAACACTACTGCAAGCAATTCCTTCTCGGTGGTGGTGTAATTTATTTGAGCATCATTTAAGATTTTGCTTGCATAGTAGATGACATATGGCTTATTATCCTTGCGTTGTCCTAGGACAGCTCCTATCGCATAGTCACTAGCATCGCACATAATCTCAAAAGGTAATGACCAATCGGGTGGTCGCACGATGGGTGCAGTGCTAAGCATAGACTTCAACTTTTCGAATGCCTCTTGACAGGTTTCAGTCCAATTGAACGGTGTATCAAGGGATAGGAGGTTACTTAATGGTCGGGCTATGACACTAAAGTCCTTGATGAACCTCCTATAAAATCCTGCGTGACCCAAAAATGATCTAACATCTCTAACCGTCTTGGGTGCAGGTAGCTTGGCGATTAAGTCAATCTTAGCTCTATCAACTTCCATGCCCTTCGATGAAACAATATGTCCTAGGACAATTCCCTTTGGCACCATAAAGTGGCATTTCTCCCAATTTAGTATCAGATTCTTTTCCATGCATCGAGCTAAGACTGCTTGTAAATGTAATAAATAATCATCAAAAGAATCACCAAAAATAGAGAAATCATCCATAAACACTTCTAAAAATTTCTCGTTCATTTCTTCAAAAATGCTAAGCATACATCTTTGGAATGTTGCAGGTGCATTACACAACCCAAATGGCATCTGACGAAAAGCGAATGTGCCAAAAGGACAAGTGAAGGTAGTCTTCTCTTGATCCTCAGGTGAAATTTCGATTTGGTAGTACCCGGAATAGCCATCGAGAAAACAATAGAATTTGTGTCCTGCAACTCTTTCCAAAACTTGGTCTAGGAAGGGTAGGGGAAAGTGATCTTTCGTAGTGACCAAATTCAATTTTCGGTAGTCAACACACATGCACCAACTCGTCGAAACACGAGTTGGAACTAGTTCACCCTGCTCATTTTTGACTACCGTCAGACCTGCTTTTTTGGGCACGACTTGAGTAGGACTTACCCACTTGCTATCGAAAATTGGGTAAATAATACCCACATTAAGCAACTTGAGGACTTCTGCTTTAACCACATCTCTCATCGTAGGATTCAACCTGCGTTGCATTTGCCTTGTGGTTTTGGCATTGTTCTCCAAATATATCCGGTGCGTGCAAATTAAAGGGCTAATCCCCTTCAAGTCTGCAATAGACCACCCTAAAGCTCCTCTATGATTCTTTAGAACACCAAGTAATTTTCTTTCTTGGGCATGATCCAGATCAGATGAGATGATTATATGAAATGTGTCATTGGATCCAAGAAAGGCATACTTGAGTTCCTTCGGTAAAGGTTTCAACTCGAGCTTAGGTGTTTGTTCATGGGATGGTACTATCTTTACTTTTCGAGGTGGCAGCTGTTCAAATTCCTCTATTCGCGGTCTCCACCCATTGACCATCATGACATCCGAGTTATCTAAAATAGGTGGGACCGTATCATCTGCAGTACCTTCAGAACACCAATCTATCAAACCATTGTCGGCCGATTCAGTAAATGTTTTTTTTAACAAATATTCTTCCGCAATGGTTTCAACCCATTCAACTTCTTTACTTTCTTCATGTTCACTGGGTTGTTTGCCTATACTAAAGACGTTCAGTTCCAAAGTCATATTGCCAAAAGAAAGCTTCATGACACCATTCCTACAATTGATCAATGCATTAGAAGTTGCAAGAAATGGGCGTCCTAAGATGACCGGAATCTGAGATGGTGAATTGGAAGCCAGATGTGTGTCCAGTACGATAAAATCAACAGAAAAATAGAACTTGTCTATTTGGACCAACACCTCTTCAATAATCCCTCTAGGGACCTTCACTGACCTGTCAGCTAATTGTAAGGTCACAGTTGTTGGCTTCAACTCACCCAAACCGAGTTGCTCATATACCGTATATGGCAACAAGTTCACACTCGCTCCTAAATCTAGCAATGCTCGCTCAATCCTAAAATTGCCAATGATGCACGAGATAGTTGGGCAACCTGGATCTTTATATTTAGGGAGAATGTTATGCTGTAAAATTGCACTCACATTTTCAGCCAGAAATGCCTTCTTCTTGACATTTAATCGACGCTTGACAGTGCACAAATCTTTCAAAAATTTTGCATATGAAGGCACTTGTTTGATTGCATCAAGAAGAGGTACATTGATTTTTACTTGCTTAAAAAGCTCAAGAATTTCAGAGTTTGGTTCAAGCTTTTGCAAGGGCTTTAATCTTTGTGGAAATGGTGCAGGAAAAGGACATTCAATTTTTTCAGTAGATGTTGGTGCTTCGGTTTCTTCGTTATCCTTTTCTTTTGTCTTTAAAGGGTCAGAATCAGGTATGGCTTGAGTTTGTTCTGGGACTGGTCGGTCAATAACTTTTCCACTTCGCAAAGTTATTATACTCTTTGCTTGCTCTTTATGCGAAGTTGAAGATGATGCATTGCTACCGCCGTAGACTTGAGGATTAGGTTGTGGTTGAGCTAGTAGCTTACCTTTCTCTTGAGCACTTAAAATAGTGGTCAGCGTTGTCAGTTGATTTCTTAATTCATCATTGATTTTGGCTTGACCTTGCATGAAAGATTGCAAAGTTTCTTCGAGACTGAATTTTTGAGGGGGTGCGTGTGCATAATGAGGTTGCGGAGGTGGAGGAGTTGGGTTATATACTTGTTGAGGTTGGTCATTCCTCCACCTAAAATTTGGATGGTTCTTCCATCCAGGGTTGTAAGTACCCGAAAAAGAATTATTGAAAGATTTTTGATAGGTATTCATAACATTGGCCTGATCGTGCAAGACTTCCTTGAATGCGGGTATTGTGGGGCAATCAGTGATGAGATGGCCAGGCATCTCGCAAATCCTACAACACTTACTGTTATGTTCTACGGTCTTGACGGGTTCAATCCTTCTAAGTTCAATTTCCTCTACCTTCCTAGTAAGGGCTGCCATTTTAGCCTGAATATCATCCTGAGTATTAAGGTTGTAAAGGCCCCCGTGTGGAATGCTAGTAGGCTTAGGCAAAGGTTTATTCACTCTATCCCCTGTATCCCATAATTGTGCAGTCTCTACGAGAGAGTCTAAATAGTCCCATGCCTCATCGGGTTGTGTTGCCCAGATAGACAACCCAAGAGGGAGGGGGGTGAATTGGGTTTTAAATTAATTTGGATAATTAAAACGTTATGGATGATTAATTAAAAACTATTGCAAGTTATTTAATTAATGCTAAGTGCTGTGAGTGATGTGAGAGGAAGAAGAGAAGAGACAATCCAATGCAAACACAGAGTTTTATAGTGGTTCGGAGCTACCCCTTGCTCCTACGTCCACTCCCCAAGTCTCTCTTGGGAATTCACTATAACCCCCTTGGATTACAGCCGGTTGTTTTGCAAGCTCACAACCAAACTTGTTGTTTTACGAGCTCACAACGAACTCGGTCGGTTTTTCCAGGCTCACCGACTAGAACCAACCCCGATTGTTTTTCCGGGCTCACAATCAAACCCTTACACACGTTGGTTTTTAACTTGGCTCACCAACCAACCTTAATCCCCTTGATTCAATCCCCCGATTGAACCAAGTAAATACAAGTTATAGAAAGAAAGGAAAATAAGCTTCTCAAAAGCAGATGTAAAACAATATAATCAAAAGAGGAGTTTAGAAGCCCTCAAACGCTTTTAAGCTGAAGTAGAGGAATGGCTTCTTGAACTCAGATCTCCTCTCGAATGAGTAGTCGACTTGAATGCAGGAGGAGGAGGCTTTAATTGCTGGGAAGATGTAGTTGGTTGCAGTAAATGCTGATCTTCCCCTTTTTCGTTGAAGAGCACGTTGCAGAGCTTGAAAGCTTGAATGCTTGGAGTGGAATGGTTGTTCTCTGCCTTGCTACAGTCTTCTGTGGCTATTTAAGCCAACCCCCACGGAAACTAGCCGTTACACTGCTTTTTTTGTCCGTTCTGCACACTCTGCGCAGCCTGACAATATGACCGTTGGTGGGTTGGAGTCGACTCGCGCGATCAGGAGTCGACTCGGCTGTAGCGGGAGTCGACTCAAGCTTTTCCGGAGTCGACTCGGCAACTGTTCCAAATTTGAATTAAAGTTGCCGTCACGACTGGGAGTCGACTCGTCTTGACCCGGAGTCGACTCGCCAACTTCTGGAGCTGACCTGGCAATTTTGGAGTCGGCTCATCCACTGAAGTCCGTGGATCCAATTTTGAATTTTGTCCACTCGAGTCGACTCGACTGTCCTTGGAGTCGACTCGAATCTCAGAGCCCGAACTCCCGATTCTCTGTCTTTTGGCTCATCCAGTCTTGGAGTCGACTCGAACTTCCTTGGAGTCGACTCGGCTCTCAGTTTCCGAAAGTTGGTCTTCTGCCTTTTGACGTGAAGCTTGTCTTGGAGTCGACTCGAGCTGTCTGGGAGTCGACTCGAATCTCAGAGGCAGTAACATGGTTTTCTGTCTGTCGATGGTCACACAGTCTCGGAGTCGACTCGCGTATTGCGGGAGTCGACTCGAATCTCAGAATCCATAAAATGCTCTCTGACCTTTTCTTTGTGTACCGCTGAGAGTCGACTCTTGCTTTCTCTGGAGTCGACTTGCCAACCATCGGAGTCGACTCGCGTTCCACTGGAGTCGACTCGAATCTCAGACTCGAAAACTGCTCTCTGACTTTTCTTTGTGTACCTCTTGGAGTCGACTCTTACTACCCTGGAGTCGACTCGTTGAACATTGGAGTCGACTCGCGCACTTCAGGAGTCGACTCGTTGACAGGTTCTGAGATGAGGCTTTCTGTTCTTCTTTCTGTTCTCAGTCGGAGTCGACTCGTACTAGTCTGGAGTCGACTCGAGCTCGTGCCAGTGAACTTGATACGCTTGGAGTCGACTCGTGATACTCGGGAGTCGACTCGAGTCTCAGACTTTGGTTCAGCAGACTTCTTAACTTATCCAAAATACTATGAACCAAAATCTAGAGACACTTGGACAGGATTTTCACTGAAACACTCAATTGAATTCATTAGTAATCACAAGATATACTCAAATGCTTTGAGCTCATCAAAATCAAATGGGGTTTTAATCAATCACTCCACAATCTCCCCCTTTTTGATGATGACAAAACTTTGAGTATATGTAAAATGACTTGCTCAATAAATAATGAAATAAAATCCATAAATGAATTCAAATGTCTGATAATTTAATTTATCCAAGTTTGAAAGGAGTGAAACAACAAATTTCGGAGTTAAAGCTCCCCCTTTCATTTGGAATTATATAAGCCTTCATATTATGCAATCAATTGTTTGGCTTATATGTCATTAATGATTTAGCTTGATTAAAATTCAGATTCTCCCCCTCAACATATGCATTCAACTATGTTTTGATTCTCTGAATTTCCTTTTAATGCTTTGAAGTTTTTGAACTGAATTTTTTGTTTTTAGAGGAAAAATCTGTCAATTTGTTCTTGAGTAGGATTCAGCTAATCTCCGAATATCCCTTGAATAGATTCTGGAGATTACTCCATTAGGAGCCCCAAAAGAGAGATAATGAGCCTCGAGGTACCGAATCCACTTAGAACAAATTTGTGTGTGTTTTTAAGAGTTTATCTTTTTATTTATTTCCATTGATTTCTTTTACATATATTTTTTTATTTTT
The DNA here is from genome assembly GCF_009389715.1 of Phoenix dactylifera. Classification (NCBI taxonomy): domain Eukaryota; kingdom Viridiplantae; phylum Streptophyta; class Magnoliopsida; order Arecales; family Arecaceae; genus Phoenix; species Phoenix dactylifera. Next base: position 72,307 of record NW_024068999.1, on the reverse strand, counting down.
CTCCCCTTTTACACATTTTATACATATTTCTCCCCCTTTTTGTCATCATACCAAAAAGGAGGTAATCAACCACAATCAATGGTACAAACAATCATCAAATGGCACATAATTGAAGATAAGATGTCTACTCATTGTATTGATATGAATTGAAGTAGATTTGAGCATACAATAAGTAAAGTAAAACAATACAAAACAGAACTCAAACACATCTATGTCCTCCTCGAGGATGAAGCTCCCCCTCTCGAGGATGCATCTCCTCCTCTGGAGGATGTGGCTCCTCCTCTCGAGGATGTGGCTCCTCCTCTCAATCGGCTCTGCTCCATGAGGAGGATGACTGCATCTGTGACATGGCCAAGCTGTGTGATGATAGACGTGGTGGCTCTGCTATGTGTAGTGGAGAGCTCTGTCACCGACGCCTGAAGCCCAGTCACCGATGTCTAAAGTGCGTCCAGCTTGTCGATGAGTACATTCGCCAAGCGCTCGGCCCCCTCGGTGGTGGTGTGCATGTCACGACCTATCTCCTCTCGCATCTGTCGAGTGGAGCTCGTGACCTCACTCATGCTGTGGAACTGGGCCTGGACCAAACTCCGGACATTGTAGATCTCTTCCCGTACATGAGCCGTCATGTCAGTCACGGCTGTCAAGGAAGGGACCAACTGAGAAGATACGGGTGCAGGAGTGGGAGCAGGCACCGCACCTCGGAGCTCCCGAAGCAGCTCATCCCTCACCTCTCTGACTATCTCCTGTCGCAGCTCCCGGAGCTGCTCAGGATCAATCCGGACCGCCATAGAGGGTGGTGCCGAGGAGGAAGGTCCGGCGGAGGTGGTAGGAGCAGGAGGAGTGGATGGGAGGTCTGGATGGTCTGGAAGGTCTGGGTAGTCTGAATCGGGCTCAGGACTAGGTGAAGGTCTGGTGGTCTGAGCGGTGAGGGTAGACTTCCTAACCCAGATCCCTTCTCTCTTCCGAAACCCCATCCTGTGCATGGTTCCCGTACACAAGCGATCTGTCCATCGCAATGCACGAGAGGGTTCCCTCTCAGGAATGGGAATCTCGTACTCCCTAAAGAGAAGAGTAAAAATCATGCCGTATGGGAGGGTGAGCCTAGGTCTATCTAGGGGCTCACACATATACCTATAGATGAGTTTGGAGAAGTTGACCGGGGTGTCCTGAAGAATGTAAGACATAACAGCTAGGTCCCTCTCATTTACAAAATCAAATCTTCCTGTCTTAGGGAAGATGGATCTGGACAGAATACTCAAAAGGATTCTCACTTCAATAGGAAGTGAGCTAGCAGATACCTCGTCTAGGGGAGACTGAGGTGGATGCCCTAAGACGACCGTAAGGGCCTCAACTCTATCCTCAGGGTGTGCGGGAGCCATCCCTACTAATGGAAGGTGGAGGATGTGGGCAATGAGATCCTCCGTGACACGCACAGGGACACCTACTACTGTGCCCTCGATACCTCCATCTCCCCGATGGACGGTACTATAAAACTCTTGAACAAGGCCAGGGTAAGTGGGAAGGTCCAAAGTGAGGAAGTACTCTAGACCCTGGGCTCTAAGCCTATCACCTATGGTGAACCCTTCCCGGGAGAGATAGTCAAAGTCGACATACCTCCCGGTGGTGACGGCCTTCCCGGCCAACGGCCTTGCGGGAACCGCCCTAGGCGGGGAACGAGCCGGAGGTGGTTGCCTCGCGGGATCGTGCCGCGCCTTGGAGCGCCGCTCGGGACCGGCCTCGGGACGGGACCTCTTCCTAACCACGGTCTTACGAGGCATCTTGACCTAAACGGAAAGAAACACCTAAAGGACGGAGAAAGGTCGACGGAGGAGACTCGGGACGGACCGGAGACGACCTAGGAACGGATGAAAATCCTAAGAACCGGTGAAAAATCGACCGAACAGAGGTTGGAGACGATCGGGGACGACCTAGGAGTCGGCTCTAGGGCTTTTTGAACAGTGGCGGCTTGAAAGAAAAGTGTTTGCGAAACGACAAACCTAGGGTTAAAAAGTCGGATCCCGACTGCGAGTCGACTCCCCTGAGTCGCGAGTCGACTCGACCTCGAGTCGACTCCAGAATATGCGCGAGTCGACTCTCCTTATGCGCCTGTAGACTTCGAGTTGACTCCCGACAATGTGCGAGTCGACTCCCCCTCAGCTGCCATCTTTGCGAGTCGACTCCCGCAAATGCGCGAGTCGACTCCCCCTTAGGAGCCGGCTCTGAAACTTACTCGAGTCGTCTCTAACCTTGGCACGCACCTAAAAGTCATGCTATAACCGTGCCAAATAAGGGAAAATCACCTAATTGGGATCTGATTTGATGATCATTGAATAGAAACTCTATTTTAACCGCATTCTAATCATCAAAATCAATTAATCTAGTGGAAACTCCCACTAGGATGGATCAATCACTCCTAATCCCCTCCTAAGCACGCTAAACCTCTCTTCACTTAGGGATTTTGTAAAAATATCTGCTAATTGATTATCAGTACAAACAAATTGGAGTGACACATCACCATTCAATACATGATCTCTTATGAAGTGATGTCTTATCTCAATGTGTTTAGTTCTTGAATATTGAATTGGATTTTTAGTTAGATTTATGGCACTTGTATTATCACAATTAATGGGGATTTTATCTTGTTTACTGCCATAATCTTCTAATTGTTGTTTAATCCACAAGATTTGAGCACAACAACTCCCGGCTGCCACATATTCAGCTTCTGCAGTGGATAATGCAACCGTGTTTTGTTTCTTGCTAAACCATGAGATTAGATTTTCTCCTAGAAACTGACACGGCCCGCTGGTACTTTTTCTATCAAGCTTACATCCAGCGAAGTCTGAATCTGTGTACCCTATTAAGTTTAGGCTAGATTCTTTAGAGTACCATAGCCCTATGTTCTTAGTTCCTATTAAGTATTTAAAAATTCTCTTAACTGCAGCTAGGTGTGATTCTTTAGGATTAGCCTGATATCTAGCACACATGCAAACACTAAACATAATATCAGGTCTACTTGCAGTAAGATATAGTAAAGATCCTATCATACCTCTATAAAGTTTTTGATCTACAGATTTACCTGATTCGTCTTGATCTAATTTGCATGATGAGCTCATGGGGGTGCTGATTGATTTGTTTCCTTCCATATCAAACTTCTTGAGCATCTCCTTGACATATTTTGCTTGATTGATGAAGATGCCTCCTTCAGATTGTTTGATTTGAAGCCCGAGGAAGTAGTTCAGCTCTCCCATCATGCTCATCTCAAACTCACTCTGCATCAAATCAGCAAACTCTTCGCAGAGGCGATTGTTAGTAGCACCGAAACTGATATCATCAACATAAATCTGTACTAATAGCATCTCCTTATTTTGCTTTTTCAGAAATAATGTTGTGTCTACATTTTCTCTAGAGAATTCATGTTCTAATAGGAATTTACTAAGTCTCTCATACCATGCTCTAGGTGCTTGTTTTAATCCATAAAGTGCTTTGTTCAGTTTATACACATGATTAGGATATTGATGATTTTCAAAACCAGGAGGTTGTTCTACATACACTTCCTCATTAATATACCCATTTAAAAATGCACTTTTTACATCCATTTGAAATAGTTTGAAATCCTTAGAGCATGCATATGCTAATAATAGTCTAATAGCCTCAAGTCTAGCTACGGGAGCAAAGGTTTCATCAAAATCTATGCCTTCTTCTTGATTATAACCCTTTGCCACTAATCTAGCCTTATTCCTTATAACAATTCCATTTTCATCTAGCTTATTTTTATATATCCATTTTGTACCTATAATTGGATATTTAGAAGGTCTCTCTACTAGATCCCACACTTTGTTTCTAGTAAATTGGTTTAGTTCTTCTTGCATTGCATTTATCCAATTTACATCATTTTCGGCTTCTTCTATATGTTTGGGCTCAAAGTGTGAGACAAAAGCTAGATGGTTATTTAGATTTCTAAGTGAAGCTCTAGTCCTAACAGGTTGAGATGGATCATCTAGAATGAGTTCCTTAGGATGCCCGTGAGCATACCTCCAAGCTTTTGTTAGCCCATGATCCACAATAGGCTCTTGACTTGATGATGCTTTTTCAATCAATTTTTGATTATCATCTTATAATCCCATCTCATCTATCTTTTCTTCAAGTATTTCAACATCATCATCAAAATTAACTTTCTTACTAGAGGAGATGTCACTAGAGTCATCAAATACTACATGTATAGATTCTTCTATGACTAAGGTTCTTTTATTAAAGACTCTATAGGCTTTACTAGTTGTAGAATAACCTAAGAATATTCCTTCATCAGATTTAGGATCAAATTTCCCTAGATTATCTTTCCCATTATTATGTACAAAACACCTACATCCAAAGGCATGAAAGTAATTAACTTTTGGTTTTCTGTTTTTCCAAAGTTCATAAGGTGTTTTCTTTATAATGGGTCTTAATAAAACTCTATTTAATATGTGACAAGAGGTATTAATGGCTTCTCCCCAAAAGTACTTAGGGAGGTTACTTTCACATAACATAGTCCTAGCCATTTCCTCTAGTGTTCTATTCTTCCTTTCCACAACTCTATTTTGTTGTGGTGTCCTAGGTGCTGAGAAATTATGGGTTATCCCCTTTTTACTACAAAATTCATCAAATGATTGATTTTCGAATTCGGTACCATGGTCACTTCTAATGGCTATGACTGAAGACTCTCTAGCATTTGTTACTTCCTTATGGAACTTCTTAAACATAGAAAATGCTTGATCCTTATGCGGTAGAAACATGACCCATGTGTACCTAGAGTAATCATCTACTATAACTAGACCATATTTATTTCCACCTAGGCTTGTTGTTCTAGTTGGACCAAATAGGTCCATGTGTAGTAATTCTAGAGGCCTAAAAGTAGAGACACATTTTATGGATTTAAAAGAGTTCCTAGATTGTTTGCCAAATTGACATGCTTCACATATTTTGTTCTTTTCAAATTTTAATTTTGGCAAACCTATCACGGAGTCTCTTTTAACTAGTTTAGTTATTGTGTCCATGCTTGCATGACCTAACTTACGGTGCCATAACCAACTAGCATCATTATCTTTAGTTTCATTTACAACTAGACATTGGTTATGTTTTGCAAGATCTTCTAGGTCTACAACATATACATTTCCACGTCTAATTTCTTTAAAAACTAAACTATTATCATTAGGATTTGTTATAATGCATAGTGATGGTTTAAACATAACATCATATCCTATATCACATAATTGACTAATGCTTAACAAGTTATGCTTAAGACCATCAACATATCTAACATTATCTATAAAAGTAGAAGGGGTGATTTGAACTTTACCAATACCAATGATATGACCTTGGTTGTTGTCTCCAAAAGTCACAGCACCTCCCTTCTTAGCTTCAAGGGTGAAAAATTGATCTTTATCACCCGTCATGTGCCTTGAGCAGCCACTATCCAAATACCAGCGGTTTTTGTTGACCTTGGCTGCAAGACACTCCTACACAAGCAAATCATGTCATCTTAGGTACCCAAGTTTTCTTGGGTCCTTCATGGTTAGTCAAGTTGGTTCCTTTTGGAACCCATACCCTTTTAATTTTTCTTTTTGTTTTACTTTTCCTATAGTCACATGCATTTGCCTTATGTCCTATAGTTCCACAACAAAAGCAGGTTATTTTCTTAGTTTTAGTTTCTCCAGCTTTAACAAAGAAGTTACTAAGAAGTTTTTGTTTATTTCTTGGTTTATACCCTAAACCCGCTTTATTAAATACTGCTCGTTGACTATTTAGTATCATGTTTAATTTTTCAGAACTATATGTAAATTTTTCAACTAAGGGTTTGTATTTGTTAAGTTCTTTAGTTAGTGTTTGATTTTCTGCTTTTAGATCATTAAGTTCTTTTGTAAGATCCTTATCTAAGGTTTGTTTATATTTTTTAAGTTCTGAAAATTCCTTAGTTAGTTTTTCATTATCTTTAGTTAAGGTGTTAGTCTTTTGAGTTAAAAGTTGGTTGCTTGTTTTAAGTTCAATATTTTCTTTGGTGATTAAGTCCTTATCCTTAACTAATTTATCGTATTTATGTAGGTATGATTGATTAGCTATTTTCAGTTCTTTATTCTTAAGATTTATAGCCTTATATTCTACCATTAACTCATTAAATGCATCATAAAGTTCATCAAAAGAGAAATCAAGATGCGTATCGGAAGTTACCTCGTTTTCGTTGGCCATGAAGCAGAAATTGGCCTTCTCTTCTTGTTCATCATCTGATGAGGAGGATGATGAGTCGGAGTCGGATAGTGTAGTGACAAGAGCCTTCTTCTTCTTGTACTTACTCCCCTTCTTCAGTAAGGGGCACTCTGCTCTTATGTGACCCGGCTTCTTGCACTTGTAACACCCAATCCCCTCGTTTTCCCTTTCCTTACCTTTGTCCTTGCGGTAGAAATTTGAGGGGCCTCTCCTTTGATGATAGGACTTCTTGTGGTTGATGAATCTCTTGAACTTGCGCACAAGAAGAGCCTCACCATCATCTTCCTCATGTTCTTCTTCTTCACTGCTGCTACTGCAAGACAGGTCCTTGTTAGATGAAGTAGATTTAAGTGCTATTACCTTTTTCTTATGGGAGGACTCTTCTTCGCTGTGTTGCTTCATGGTTAGCTCGTGAGTCATTAGGGATCCAAGGAGCTCTTCGAGTGGAAGCTTGTTCAAGTCTTTAGCTTCTTGGATTGCCGTCACCTTGGTTTCCCATGACCTTGGTAGACAGCGAAGTATTTTCCTGACAAGATCACTGTTAGTATAGCTCTTGCCAAGGCTTTTTAGGCCATTGACAATGTCAGTAAACCTAGTGAACATGCTAGTGATTGTCTCATTAGAATCCATTTTAAATAGTTCATACTTATGAACCAATATATTAATTTTGGATTCTTTAACTTGATTCGTGCCCTCATGGGTCACTTCAAGTCTATCCCAGATCTCTTTTGCAGAGTTGCAAGTAGAGACCCAATTGAATTCATTTCTATCTAAGGCACAATAAAACACATTCATAGCTTTAGAGTTTAGTTGTGCCTTCCTCATGTCATGTTCATCCCAATCCGTTTCTAGTTTGGGTACCTTGACACCATCTACATATATGGATGGGATGTATGGTCCATTTACTACAATGGTCCACATCTCATAGTCTTGGGCTTGGATGAATATTCTCATCCTAGCCTTCCAGTATGAGTAGTCGGATCCATTAAAGAAAGGAGGTCTTTGGGTGGACTGACCCTCAATGTGAGAAGATCCAAATGGGGTTGTCATTTTGATCTTTTAACTCTTGAGTGGAAGAGTTTTTGGCTCTGATACCACTTGTTGCCCAGATAGACAACCCAAGAGGGGGGGGGGATGAATTGGGTTTTAAATTAATTTGGATAATTAAAACGTTATGGATGATTAATTAAAAACTATTGCAAGTTATTTAATTAATGCTAAGTGCTGTGAGTGATGTGAGAGGAAGAAGAGAAGAGACAATCCAATGCAAACACAGAGTTTTATAGTGGTTCGGAGCTACCCCTTGCTCCTACGTCCACTCCCCGAGTCTCTCTTGGGAATTCACTATAACCCCCTTGGATTACAGCCGGTTGTTTTGCAAGCTCACAACCAAACTTGTTGTTTTACGAGCTCACAACGAACTCGGTCGGTTTTCCCAGGCTCACCGACTAGAACCAACCCCGATTGTTTTTCCGGGCTCACAATCAAACCCTTACACACGTTGGTTTTTAACTTGGCTCACCAACCAACCTTAATCCCCTTGATTCAATCCTCCGATTGAACCAAGTAAATACAAGTTATAGAAAGAAAGGAAAATAAGCTTCTCAAAAGCAGATGTAAAACAATATAATCAAAAGAGGAGTTTAGAAGCCCTCAAACGTTTTTAAGCTGAAGTAGAGGAATGGCTTCTTGAACTCAGGTCTCCTCTCGAATGAGTAGTCGACTTGAATGCAGGAGGAGGAGGCTTTAATTGCTGGGAAGATGTAGTTGGTTGCAGTAAATGCTGATCTTCCCCTTTTTCGTTGAAGAGCACGTTGCAGAGCTTGAAAGCTTGAATGCTTGGAGTGGAATGGTTGTTCTCTGCCTTGCTACAGTCTTCTGTGGCTATTTAAGCCAACCCCCACGGAAACTAGCCGTTACACTGCTTTTTCTGTCCGTTCTGCACACTCTGCGCAGCCTGACAATATGACCGTTGGTGGGTTGGAGTCGACTCGCGCGATCAGGAGTCGACTCGGCTGTAGCGGGAGTCGACTCAAGCTTTTCCGGAGTCGACTCGGCAACTGTTCCAAATTTGAATTAAAGTTGCCGTCACGACTGGGAGTCGACTCGTCTTGACCCGGAGTCGACTCGCCAACTTCTGGAGCTGACCTGGCAATTTTGGAGTCGGCTCATCTACTGAAGTCCGTGGATCCAATTTTGAATTTTGTCCACTCGAGTCGACTCGACTGTCCTTGGAGTCGACTCGAATCTCAGAGCCCGAACTCCCGATTCTCTGTCTTTTGGCTCATCCAGTCTTGGAGTCGACTCGAACTTCCTTGGAGTCGACTCGGCTCTCAGTTTCCGAAAGTTGGTCTTCTGCCTTTTGACGTGAAGCTTGTCTTGGAGTCGACTCGAGCTGTCTGGGAGTCGACTCGAATCTCAGAGGCAGTAACATGGTTTTCTGTCTGTCGATGGTCGCACAGTCTCGGAGTCGACTCGCGTATTGCGGGAGTCGACTCGAATCTCAGAGTCCATAAAATGCTCTCTGACCTTTTCTTTGTGTACCGCTGAGAGTCGACTCTTGCTTTCTCTGGAGTCGACTTGCCAACCATCGGAGTCGACTCGCGTTCCACTGGAGTCGACTCGAATCTCAGACTCGAAAACTGCTCTCTGACTTTTCTTTGTGTACCTCTTGGAGTCGACTCTTACTACCCTGGAGTCAACTCGTTGAACATTGGAGTCGACTCACGCACTTCAGGAGTCGACTCGTTGACAGGTTCTGAGATGAGGCTTTCTGTTCTTCTTTCTGTTCTCAGTCGGAGTCGACTCGTACTAGTCTGGAGTCGACTCGAGCTCGTGCCAGTGAACTTGATACGCTTGGAGTCGACTCGTGATACTCGGGAGTCGACTCGAGTCTCAGACTTTGGTTCAGCAGACTTCTTAACTTATCCAAAATACTATGAACCAAAATCTAGAGACACTTGGACAGGATTTTCACTGAAACACTCAATTGAATTCATTAGTAATCACAAGATATACTCAAATGCTTTGAGCTCATCAAAATCAAATGGGGTTTTAATCAATCACTCCACAGGTTGCTTTTCCAAAAATAGACCATTGCACATAGTCTCTATAAATTGTTTCAACTGTGGAGACAACCCCTCGTAAAAGAAACTAATGGTTCTCCATGTTTCAAACCCATGATGAGGACAAGAGAGTAGCAAATCTTTAAATCTCTCCCAGCATTCATAAAATGTTTCATGGTCTTTTTGTTGGAAATTACTAATGTGCCTTTTCAAAAAATTAGTCCTTTGTGCGGGAAAGAGCTTTTTTAAGAATTCTCTTTGCATATCATGCCATGTTCCTAACGATCTTGGTCTCAAGGAGTTCAGCCATGTTTTGGCTTTATCCTTCAAGGAAAAAGGAAACAAGGTTAATTTAAGGACATCTTCCGATACATTTGGCACTCTAAATGTGATGCTAATTTCCTCAAAATTCTTAAGGTGAAGATAAGGGTTCTCGGATTCCATTCCATGATACTTTGGCAGCAATTGAATTACTCCTGGTTTGATTTCAAAGTGTCCTACATTTTCAGGAATAATCATGCATGAAGGTTGACTAGTCCTAGTGGGATGTAAGTATTGTCGAAGTGTCATAACTGGGGGTCTACCTTCATTACCATGGTGACTTCCTACATCATCATCAGCCATCTCACCAGATCTGAGATTTTGCGAAAAAGTTTCAATAATGTGATCTAAGGAATTGTCAAAAGGTTGTCGACTCAGACGTCCAGTGTTGTCCCTATTCCAACCTAGCATACAAAATTTCAGAGTTAATTTATTTGTTTGTTTTTTTTTTGTTTTTTTTTTAATGATTATCCTTGATCTTTTCTTAAAGTTCTTATCAATTTTCAAGTAGCAACAAGGGTTAATGAGATATGATGATAATAAAATTCTGATTCTAAACAAAAAAATTAAACACAAAAAATTCAAAGTAGATAGCAGCAAAGTTTATTTTAATTTAATGGTCGTAAAAGTTTCAGAATATCAATCAGACCGTTCAGATGAAAGAAACATGTGTCCTACAGCAGCCGACGAAATTGGAGTGCGATCAGACGGTGGATTACTCAGACAATAAAGATTTTTTTTTTTTGAAAGAAAAAGACTAAATACTAAGATACTGATTAAATCTAATATTATACTAATAAATCAGCCGTTCCCTGGCAACGGCGCCAAAAACTTGATGCAAAAATAAAATTGTTCTTCCAAGTGCAGGAGAATCGCACAAGTAGTAAAATCTCAAGAGTCCGAGGTCGAATCCTCAGGGAACGATCTATAGATTATTAGCGTAATTTTTAGATGTAATTTTTAGTTGAATAAATTTGTGGATTAAAATGATGTTTTGATTTTTAAAAATTAAATGCAAAGAATAATAAACAAAATTCAATGAAATAAAGATGGTAGGGATTTGGAATCCCCCTTGATGATATTGCATCCAAGGAATAAACTCTATGGTTCTTGATTAAAGATTAAATATAGGATAGATCTAATCATGGTATATGTTTCATGAACATATGAACTCAATTTCTAAGCATCCATCGTGCTTTCTACGTCTACGACGAATCAAATACTAAAGCAATCCATATATCAATAATCATAATCCATTAAAGATCTATCTATGAAATAACTACGCATGGATCAAGAACATATCAATAAATATAAATCATTGAAAGCAAAAGTTTAGAATTTACTTCAAAGAGAAATACATCAAAGGTTCCTCCATCACCCTTCCTAGGACTTTAGCCTTCCATTAAAAACTTTAATCCCCCTTTCATTTTCTTTCTTTCTTCTTTTTTTTCTTTTATTTTCGGAAATAGGGCCTCCCCTGTTTCCCTTCTCTGTTTTTTTTAATTTCAATAACGGGGACTCCGTTTCCGAATGAGGGATCCTATTTTTCCTCCCGAATGGCAGAGATAACCGGCTCTCCTCCCCTCCCTTTCTCACACGCGGTGAAGATGGCCGGATGAGATGAATCCCCGGGCGAAAATGATGGACGCGGACGGCTGCAGATCGATTGAAGGAGGTTGAACGCGGAAATCTCGGGATGTTGGGATCTCATGCTGAAGATGAAGCTTGACCGCTGGCGTTTGGGATTCGAATGGCTGGATCGAATGCAGGAGATGGGGCGCGGACGGCTGCTGGAAAGTTTGCATGCGAGTGGATAACGATCACGGAGCTGGGATCTCGGGATGGTCGGGTCTTGCATGCGAAATCTTCGGACTCGGATGGGAGCTGGAGCCGGGACGCGTGAAGGATGAGATGCGGACGCGTGGAGAGCGGACGCTCGCGGGATCTGGGAGAAGCTGAATGCATAGGAGATGAATATGGAGAAGATACGTGGGATGCTGGCGCTGAGATCACGGAAGCTGGGAGGTGCTGTGAACGTAGACCCGGATGCTTCGTTTTGGGAAGAAACAGAGGAAGAACAACTCGGCTGGGAGAGCTGTGGGTGCGGGAGATTGCATACAGAAGACTTGGAATGTTGGCACCTGGGCTTAAGATGCAGAAGAAGCTGGGACGCACGAGATGCTGGAGGATAATGGGCTTGCTGCTATGAACCCCACGGACCGTTGGATCCTTCCGGATAATGAATCTAGGCCCTTTGTGCATTTTAGCTTTGATTTGCGATTACGGAAGAAGAGGATGAGCTGCACGTGGGCTTCATCGGGCTGAGATGCACGGGCTGCTGGGAATTAATTGCAGTGAACTGTCTTGCTGAACTTAGACTCCTTCTAATGTGCAACTGGGGTTGAACCATGCGGTTGACTGGTCACCTACTATGATGCATCTTTTTGAACCCAATGTGCATTTTAACTTTGATTTCCGATCACCTGCACCCTACAAAAATATAATATTAATACAGCACTTCTATCATTATGTGTTAGCAATAATACTAATTTAAGTGATGTGTAGATCGCACTTTTGTGCCCTCATCAAGCAAGATCCCTTATGCTTCGGCAATAGGGAGTCTCATGTATGCCATGCTGTGTACACGACCTGATATAGCACTTGCTGTGAGTATCACAAGCAGATATCAGTCGAATTCAGGCGAAGAGCACTAGACAGCTGTGAAGAACATTCTTAAGTACTTGAGAAGAACTAAAGATTTGTTCTTGGTTTTTAGAGGATCATCAGAGTTAAAGGTAGAAGGATACATAGATTCAGATTTCATGATTGATATTGATGATAGAAAGTCTACATCTGGATATGTATTCTTGTGCAATGGTGGTACGGTAAATTGGAAGAGTTCCAAACAACATATCATTGCTGATTCTACCATGGAAGCTGAGTATATTGCCGCCTCTGAAGCTGCAAAGGAAGCCTTTTGGTTCAAAAAATTAATTGCAGAGTTAGATGTAATGCCATCAGATGCCATTACACTCTACTGCGATAATAATGGCGCTATAGCTCTTGCTAAGGAACCAAAGTCTCATCGGAAGTTCAAGCATATAGAGCGGCGCTTTCACCTCATACGCGACTACCTCGAGAAGAAATATGTCGAGGTGCAGAGAGTAGACTCCGCGGACAACGTGGCGGACCCACTCACTAAACAGTTAAATCAGCAGAAGACTGAAGCCCACCTTGACAAGATGGGACTTAGATATATGACTGATTGGCTTTAGTGCAAGTGGGAGATTGTTAGATGTATGCCCTAAAAGTCAATCTGGCAGACACATTATTAATTCTGGGACATAAATTTGTACTTGACTTTATTATTGAATAATAAATGGGCATCTTTTCATTCATATTGTTTATGTGTCTGTGAATCGTTCAAAAAAATTAATAAGATGATGATACATATTCTCAAGAGTTGAGAATTTGAGCCATGTATCATTGGTGATTAATTTCTAAATGCTCCTGATCAATGGATCATCACGAGGACGGTGATCGATCCGATCAGTGCACAGATCGCTTTCCATATGGATGGACGAGACTCGAGTCCAAAGTGTAGGGACACTGAAGTGATAGTGCAGGTGCTTGTTAGAGAACAAGGGTACTGAGCGTGACCAAGATAAGAAGTCACTTGGATGTCTATCCACTCGTCAGTGATTTGCTTGATGCTGCAGTAGTGTGACTGGTCCTTTAATCTGCTGTGCTTCGGCTACTCATAGTGAGGTTATTGTAGTTTGACTACACATATACATGGTCTCTAGTCATATGGATCCTTGTAGTATAGATTGGCTTCAGTAGGTTCACTGTAGGAGTAGGGTATGCACTTACATGAAATCTATCGACCTTGATAGAAAAGGAGTGATCCTATGTGATTTATTAGACTGAGTTCTAAGACCTTGGCCGGGGCAGTAATATAAAGTGGAGAAAGAGTTTTCCACTATCGAACTCAAGTTGAATAAATCTAGACATACGACAGACGACGGGGTTTGAGGTTTGACGAGTTATCCATAACCTTCGGTCTGTAGCAATCTACGATAGAAGGACTGTATCATACGATAACTGCACCTAGAGGTTCATCATTCTATTATGCTGGGTAGCCACTACATACTGCTAGGTGTCACTGGTGGATGGTGAGACTCACAGGGATCATCTCGATGGTCGATAATCCCTGGTGAGTTGAGTTGGAATTGTTTCAACTCATTGAAAGGAGTTTTCAATGATATTGTGATAGAGATTGCAATATATCTCACTACCAGTTAGAATAGAACCTATGGGGTCACACACATTAGAAGTATTGACCGATCCGATGGTTGAATTGTGACTAAGAATCACATATGATCAATTAGATTGATAAATTGAAAACCCGCTAAGAGTTAGTAGTTAGAAGAAGGAATAATTGCAATCGGATTGCAATTTAATTTAATTAATTGGACTTGATCATGAGTCCTCCTTGGAGTGGGATTCATGAAGTCCTAATTGGATTAGAATTTCAAATTAAATTAGAGTCCTACTTGGAATAGGATTTCTAAAGTCCTAATTGCTTAGGGCTAAAATTTGAACAAGTCCTGATTAGATTAGGATTTTCTCAAGTTCTAATTAATTTTAATTTTAATCTAATTAATTAAATGACTTCTAATTGGATTAGGATTGAAGAGTTCAATAGAGTCATGGTTCAATTGAATCCTAATTAGATTAGGATAAGGAGGAAATTGAAATGGGTGCAAACAAATCCTATTTTGAATAGGATTGGACTCATGCAACAGACCCAAATTAAATCACCCCTTAATTTGATTAAATGTCAGATTTAATTGGACTTGAGGGAGGGGCCCACGCCCCTCCCTTTGGGACTTGCGTGAGAAGAAAAGGAGGGGGCTATGCCCCTCCTTGCTTGCCATCTAAAGGGATAAGAATGAGTTCCTAAAAAATAGGAACTCATCTTTATCCCTTAATACTTCAAAAAGGAGCATGGGATTTTGGCCACTATTCATGTTTTTCTCCTCATTCCAGCCGTGAGCACCCTCCTCCATCTTCCTCCTTTGAGCCACAATCAATAGAAGAAAAAGAAAAGCCTAGGACGTCCTCTTCCTTCTTCATCTTGGTTCCAAAAGGAAGAAAAAGAAAAAGGCTGCGTAGAGGCTTCCAATCTTCTTCCTTGGTTCTTCCTTCTTCTTCCTCTTCTCAAGCCAATCAAAGGTTGATTCAAAGGAGAGGACTTCAGCCATTAATAGCCTTCTTTGCAAGGGAGCTAGCACTCCGGGAAGATCCAAAGGCTTCGATCGACTCATTACTTCGTGTGGATACCTGTAGAGGCCGGACGCGTGTGCGGCTTCCACTGAACCTTCATCAAATACTACGTGAATCAGATTTGCGGAGACCATCTACTCGCACAAGGTGAAGATCTGATCTTCTTAATCATGATTTTAAAATAATTTAATAAGAATTTAATCCTAATCTCTCTATAAATGGTTTTAAAATACATTCATGCGATGAACGGGATATGCACATGTCGTTCCGTTGCGCATCTGAAAATTTTTGAATTTTCAGCGGCATGTGACACATCCTAACAGCAAGTGAGTTCTATTCTCCAACACAACACCCCTCCGAAATTCAAAGATCCTGGTGCTCCCACCATCTCCTGTGTCTTAAGAAATAATTTCATTAATCGAGCACTCTTAGATCTAGGGGCAAGTGTCAACCTTTTACCTTACTCAATTTATAAGAAACTTGGGTTAGGTGAATTAAAACCAACCTCGGTATCCCTTCAATTGGCTGATCGATCTGTAAAAACACCACGTGGGATAATTGAAGATGTTCTTGTTAAGGTAGACAAATTCTATTTTTCAGTAGATTTTATCGTCCTTTATATGGAACATGAGCCTAATCCTAAGAAACAAATCCCCGTAATCCTTGGACGCCCCTTTTTAGCAACAGCCAATGCATGCATCAATTGTAGAACGGGGGTAATGAACATATCATTTGGGAATATGAAGGTAAAATTAAATGTGTTCAATACGGCCGACCAACCCACGAGGAAAGTTGAGTGCTTCCTAATAGACAACATGGATGATCTTGTAGAAGAAGCCCTTCCCTATATTTTGGAAGATGACCCTCTGAAAACATGCTTGGCCCATTTTGACTTTGATATAGACAAGGCCATAGAAGCAGTCAACTTCTTGCCCGACAATCAGTCTCCCATGTTGTCCGATTTCTGTTTACCTAAAAATATGCTAAACAGATCGTTGTTAGAACCGACAAACAAAGTTTAAATTAATTTTACTCTTACCTTTTCTACTCGAAGAATAGTGGTCGTAAGAGGTCGATCCACAGGGAGACGATTGGAGTTGCATAAAAATTAAAACATTCACTCGGATTCGAAATCGATTCTTGAATAACAAAAGAAAAAAATATTACTTCGAGGATGTTTGAATGATTCTCTGGTCTACCGAAGAATGTTTTCTACTTGAAATTAACGTAAAGATAGGTACTTAAATTCGAAAAGCATTTATATATTTAATGGAAAAGAAAGCTTTGGCATAAAATGGATAAAAACCGTGCTAGGAATATTGAAGACTGGAACATCGATTGCATGAAAGAAATTTTAATGTATTGCATAAAAAAAAAAAAGATTACAGAATTTGAAGAATAGAAATTAAAAACAATAGAAATTACAACTTTAGCATAAATAAAACTCTCTATTAAAATAAAACTAAAAACCTCAAAACACATGCTCTCAAAATAAACTCTTAATAAAACTAAAAACTAAAAAAAAAACAAAGCATGCTCTATTTTCAAAAAAGAAAACAGAGCATTTCTCTTTTTTTTTCTTTTTCTTTCTCTCTTCTTCCCCAAACCGAACACACCCTTCCCCTGTTTCTTGGCCCCAACCAAGCGCCCACCAAGCCTCCACCCCGCACCAAGAGCCCCCCAGTTCCATGGTGCGATGCTCCTTATATAGATTCCCACAAAATGTCAGCCAGCATGCATGTGGAGAGGAGGGGAAAACGGACTCGATCTGTGAGGCGGATGCTTGGGATTTCAAATCCGGAAGAGAGCTGGACTGCCGGTGATGCGTGGGATGATTGCTAGCGGATGCTGAAATCGGGGAAGAGGGTCGTCCGGGATGCAGAAGATGAAGGCGAGACACACGTGGATGGCTAGAGGAGGCTGGGACGGCTGGATCTCTGGATGCATCACGGGATCTTGGACACGGAAAAGGGGAGGAGCTGCAGATGGGCACCGATCTGGAAGGAGGACAGCGTGATTGCTAGGGCGCCATATTGATTGCAGACGGCCGGATCAGTGGAGCTGGCCGCGGGATTCCGGGAGGTTGACGTGCGGAATGAGCCGGGGCGCGGAAGAAGAAGATCACGGCTTGCTGATTTGGGAAGGAAGGAGATGCTGCGGGATGAGCTGGAGGAGCCGGGAGCGTTGGGAGGAGCCGATCATGGCTTGGATCACGGCTGGAACGCTGCTGGGTCGGAGGAGACTCATGGGATCACTGGAGGAGCGGACGTGGGATCATTCCTTCTCCCTTGTTTTCGCACGGATGAAGCTGGAGATTACAGTTGGGGGAGATAGGCTGATATGGAAGGATGTGGATGCTGAATTACTGATCCATGGAAAGTAGGATATACGGGTGCATGGACTGCACGTGGGAAGACGCCGAAATGTTGTGATGAACTCGTTCAAATGGACGCACAGGATGCTGGATCAGGGGTGCTTCGTGGAAGATAGACGGCTCAGCTTGGGAAGGGATCCTTCTGAAGTCAATTTGTACTCAATGTACATTTTATCTCTAATTTATGATAATCTGTGTCAAACCCAAATATAATATTAATCCAGTGAATTTATCATTATCGGTTAGCAATAACACTAATTTTAGTGACATGTAGGTCGCACTTTTGTGCTCTCATCACACCCCCAACTAGCTTATTGCTAGTCTCTAGCAATTAACAAGCAAACGATAAAATGAGGGCACAAAAAGATGGAGTCTAACTTATGACTTTTTCTTCTTCTTTTTTTTTTATTTTTAAATTAAAGCTAAATACACAAAACTAAGATATGTACCTATTTTTGTAGGGAGTTAATTGTACTTAGCACGTGCAACAAGCCTTTAAATCCCTAGGTTACCCTAGTGGACGAGTGTTGTCTCGTGAGGGTTTACAGTGAAGTTACCCACAAACTTCATCAGTCAGGGATTTCTAATTTTTAACTTGAAATTTCAATAAGTATTACTGTGTGAAACTAAAATTGCAAAGACAATAGAAACTTATTGCTATCATATTTAAGCAGACTCTAACTCAAGTTTCATTACTCTCTATCTATCTGCTAACAAGTCAAGAATGTAGTGAGGTGCAGGATAGTATCATATAAATGAGTGGCTTTCACTTACTTCCAACATGATCACTCTAATTTTCAAGACTTTCTAGAGTTAAATGGTAATGAACACTCCATATTTATTTATTTATTTATTTATTTATTTTTATCAGACTGAATGCTAAGAAGAATGACTTGTGAAATATCTAGCCTTATTAAGCTTTCTAGCTAACCCATATAGCGAGTGTTAGGCCAATGACTTCTGATCCAGATGGCTCAGGGTACTAGGTGTAAAGACACCCTAACAGGCTTAATAACTCAAGTCAACTAGGCTCCAAGGCCAAATTAGTCACTTAGAGTTTAATTTCAGCCATCCTCACCTTTTTACGCGAACACTCGCTGCTTGCCAGGCAAGAGGCCCGGTTACTTAGTGAGAAGACTTAAAATAAACTCGTTTTATTTTCTTCTCTTCTTTTTTTTTAATAATAATAGGGTGCTCATCACACATATAACTTTAAATTATCTAGAAGATTAAAAGTATTCATATTGGTTGTAAGTTTACATATCCTACTATTCATGTGTTTAACTGTAGGTGCTAAATCGTCTTCTATCATATTAGCAGAAGATAGGTGGGATGAAAACTCAAGCTAGAACTGCTATCATATTCCTCAACTCAAAGCTATTGTCAAAGCAATTTCTAGTTTATACAGCCAAAAAGATTAGAACTTGAGTTAAAAATTTGAAATCCCTTCTCTCTTTCTTTTTCAAATCCTTTTAGGCAGAAAAATCAAAAATATTCTCACCCCCATACCTAAATCCAACATTGTCCTCAATGTTAAAGAAAATTTAATGCAGTAATAGGATAGAGGAGAAGTTACCTGATATGGGTAGGTAAATTGACAATTGGGACAAAAACTCCCAAACCTGCATGTTAGTAATTTATTGATTTTTTTATTTAATTATTATTTTTATTATTATTATTTAATAATATTTACATGTTAGGTTCTCTCCCAAGAGCGCTAAGTTTAATGTCTTCAGCCAGACAAAATGTAGGTTCATTTTTTTTTTCAACCATTATCTAAGAATGGTTTTGGAAGAGTCCGAGGAAGAACAGTCGGCTGATGACAATCTATGCTCATTAGGAAAACAGAATTAGGGAGCGCATGCTCGACCCCTTCATCGGAATGGGCAAGGTAAGCCTCTAAAGGGTCCTTACTATAAGTTTGTAAGAAAGTCTCCTGAACCAGACTTTCAATCATGTCAACTTCATTAATTTCTTCATCACCTAGTGGTTGTTTACTTATGTTGAAGACATTAAGCTCGACTTTCATGTTGCCAAAAGATAACTTCAGCATGCCATTTCGACAATTGATCACAGCATTTGCTGTGGCTAAGAAAGGTCTCCCTAAAATTATAGGTGTGTGAATGTCTGGATGTATTACAGGTTCGGTCTCAAGGATAACGAAGTCCACAGGATAGTAAAACTCGTTTATCTTCACTATACATCCTCTACAATCCCCTTGGGGTACTTCACCATCCTATCTGCTAAGAAAAAGGTAATATTTGTGGGCTTTAATTCTCCCAAACCTAACTTTTGGTATACATAGTAGGGAAGTAGGTTCACACTAGCTCCTAAATCTAATAAGGCTCTCTGGATGATCGTCTCTCCTATTTTTATTTCAATGGTGGGGCAACCAGGGTCTTTGAATTTCGGGGCAATCTGCTGTTGAATGAGAGATGAGGCTTGTGCAGCCATAACAGCTTGCCTAGGAATGCTGGTTTTTTTTTGACCATGGTAAGGTCTTTTAAAAATTTTGTATAGGAGGAAATTTGTCTTATGGCATCGAGAAAAGGTATATTTATTTGAACAGTTTTAAAGACTTCCATGATTTCATCAAAGTTAGATTGTTTCTTGGAGTCCTGAAGTCTACTGAGAAAGGGAAGCTTAGGTTTGTATGTTTCTACGGGTTCTTTTTTTTTTTTCTGATTTATCCTGTTCTTGACCCCTCTTTTGAATAGGGTTCTTATCGGATTCATTTTTATTTTCTTTTTCAGAAAGTTGGACTTTGTTATCCACTTGCTTACCAGACCTTAAAGTGGTAATTGCCTAGACTTCATAGGTCGGATTTTCATTAGAATCGATTTGATACTGACCTCTCTGACCTTGATTTTGTTGTCTACTAGGGTTAGGCACTGGTTGACTAGGTAGTTCACCTTTCTTCCTATCCCCTAGAGAGTTTGCTATTTGGCTTAGACTAACCTCAAGTTTTGCAATTGCTTGTGCATGGAATTGGTTAGTCTGGGCTTGGGCTGTATTGGTCTGTTGTTGTTGCTTGATAAAATCTTGTTGTTGTTTCATAATATTAGCCATCATGATTTTTAATTGTGAAGGTTGCTGTGGGATGGGGGCATTATAAGGAGGTACAGATGGAACCAAAGGTTGGTTCATTTGTGATGGACCTATCCTGGAAAAGTTGTTCTGAAAACCTGGTGGACCACCTTGATGCTGAATAGGTTCGTTCTGCTTGTATGAGAAATTTGGGTGGAACCTATTATCAGGGTGGTAAATTGGGCTAAATGAATTGGGAGTAGGCTTCTTGAAGGCACTATATGAATTTAGAGCATTTGCTTGCTCGGCCTTTATGGTGGGCAGATTAGGGCAGCACTCCACTAGATGTTCCGGACTGTTACACAAGACACATAAACTATGTGACTCGTGATCCACTTTCATGATGGGATTTAACTCTTTATATGAACTCGAGCTAGTGGAAACAGTGAAAGCATCAAACTTTTTACTTAAGTTATTCATTCCAGTCACCAGATTGGACATGACATTTTTGAGATCTGAGTCTCCTTTCATTTCATAATTACCTGGTTTTCCAGACCCGAACTCATCTTTATTTACTTTCTCACCATAACTACTCCAATTTTGGGCGTTCTCGGCTAAGTCAACAAGAAATTCATAGGCTTGATCCGGGGTTAGGTTCATGAACCTACCCTTGTGCATGGACTCAATCATATTTCTATGTCCCGGAGGTAGTGTTGGATTGCCCCACAGCGGCGCGACGTTCGCGGCGGAATCCGCATGCCGGGCCCGGTGCATCGCATACGCCGGAACAGGATCGGGTAGATTTCAAAATTTTTCTGAATCAGAACGATTCAGAACCCTTTTGAATTAAGATGGGGACTAAACTAAGATCTAATAATTAATTATGAATTGTTAAACTACCAGAAAATCAGAAATATAAAAGTTCAAACGAAGATCTCATCTTCACCTTTGTGCGGGTAGAAGAACACCGCAACCGATGTCGTGGTTTGGTTCCTTGTAGCCCCACAAACGTCCGGCCTCTACAAGTATCCACATGAGGTTGCTGAAGATCAGAGATGGGGCTTCACCGGGGTGCTAGCTCCTTGCAAAAGCCTCTCTTGGATGTCGAAGAAGAAGGAAGAAGAAATCACAAGGATCCCACCTTGTGCAGCCTTCAAAAGGAAGAAGAAAACCCTTCACTATTTTGATTCTTTTCTCTCCCTTTTTGCTGATTTAAAAATCCCCAAAAATATAGCCTTGCTGCCCCACGCCTGGGAGAAGAGCTCTGATTTTTCTTGGGGCATGGGGCTCCCTTTTTATAGGGTTCAAAACCCTATGCGCCAGGAAACCTATTCCTAATAGGTTTCCTGGTGCCTTTCTTTATTGGCGGGCCACTTGATTCTTTCCAAGAATCAAGGGGCGTTGGCTCCCAGCAAAGAAGAAGAGGGGGCCACGCCCGTCCTTGTCCTCTTGGCTGCCCCCTCTTGCCTATTTTGACCCCTCAAAATAAGGCATCAAGAGGGAGGCTCCAATAATAGAAAAAAGGCTGAATTTGGCAGGGTTTTTAAGGACTCGATCTAGCCAACTTTTGACTAGGATTTGAGTCAAATTTCTTTGGGTCAGACCCAACATAATTTGACTCAATTAATCAGCAAATCAAAGACTTAATTATAATCTAATTATAATTATTTAATTCTTCCATTTAACTCACTAACTCTTAGTGGGTTATTTCAAACATCAATCTCATTAACATTGTGATTCCAAATCACAATTCGACAATCCTAATAATCAGAACCCCTAATGTGTGTGACCTCGTAGGTTCTAATCTAACTGGTAAAGAGACATATTGAGATCTGATGACCCAAAGATTGAGTTAAAGATTTATTTTGATGATCACAAAACCTTGGAGTATAATTACTAATGTTTGTGTTGCAAGAAGAAAAGATAATTTATTTTGCAAGGAACATAGCAAGTTGGAAAAATACAAGAAGGCCTCAAAAGCTCTCAAGAAAAGTTAGAAGAAAGCTACAATTTAATGGCCCAAGTTTCAAGTTCAAAAGATTTAAGTTGGAGGAGCAAATTCAAAGAAAGATTCAAAAAAATAGTCCTCGAGTCGACTCCGGAAAGTTTAGAGTCGACTCTGGCACTCTAGAGTTTCAAGAAACAGTGCTCGAGTCGACTCTGGCACTCTACGAGTCGACTCCGACTGAGAACAATCAAAAAGACAAAAAGTTGATTTTCAGCGCTACAGTGATCTCGAGCCGACACTAACTTCAACGCTACAGTGCGGAGCCGACTCCCAGCTACAGTGTCGGCAGACTACTATTCACAGATCGACCCCTGTTTCAGCCGAGTCGACTCCTACTTCAGCCGAGTCGACTCGAGCACGCTGGGAGGCATAACGGCTAGTTTTTTCTTGATTCCAACGGCTCTATTTTTGTCTCTAACGGCTAGATTTTTGTTTCCACTCCCTTTAAAGCTATAAAATCAAGAGGAGAGCTAGGGAAGAGGGTATGGAAGTGGGAGAAACATTTAGGAAAGAAATTTGAAAGAGATTACAAGAAAAATCTCCCATAAGCACAAAAGGGCCATTCAAAGTAAAATAGAGAGAAGAAGAGCATCCAAGTGAATCCCAAAGCTTCCTCTCCATCCGTGTGCCGCCTCGGAGATCCTCTACTTCGTGCAAAATCAGAAGAGGGTCAAGTGAAGAAGAAGCCGAGTTTCTCTATCTACAAATTAGTTTGAGGGCTTCTTCTCTTTTCTTTACTTATTTATATTTGCTATATTTGCTTATATGAGAAGCTTGTATTTGATTTAAACTCTTGTTCTAATATCTTGTAACTTGATTCAATCAAGGGATTGAATCAAGGGGTTAAGGTTTGTTGGTGAGCCAAAGGTAAAAACCAACGTTGTAAGGTTGTGGTTGGTGAGCCTTTGGAAAAACCAACTGGGTTGATTGTGAACCCGGAAAACAATCGTTGTAAGGTTGTGGTTGGTGAGCCTTTGGAAAAACCAACTGGGTTGGATTGTGAGCCCGTGAAAACAATCGGTTGGTTCTAGTCGGTGAGCCTGTGAAAACCGACCGAGTTCGTTGTGATCTCGCAAAACAACAAGTTGGGTTGTGAGCTTGTAAAACAACCGGCTGTAATCTGAGGGATTATAGTGAAATTCCCAAGAGGTCTTGGGGAGTGGATGTAGGTGCTGGGATGCACCGAACCACTATACTTTTGTTGTGTTTGTGATGCTCTTTGTTGTCTGACTTCCTCACTCACTTACTTACTTAGATACTATGCGTGCTTAACTCTTCTCCGTGCATCCTTTAGTTGCAAGCATATTCAATTTACTTAATCAAGTCTCATTCAATTGAATTGCATACTTGGGCAAACTTAGACTAATCTTTTATTGAGTCCGCTGCTTAATAGTTGATTAGATTAGAGTCATACTCTTGCTAAGTTTAAATTCCACTAAGCATCCATACAACTTAGCCTAATTAACTCTAAAAGATTAGAAGTAGTTGAAAAGTTTTTAAAAGACCCAATTCACCCCCCCTCTTGGGTTGTCACCTTGGGCAACAAGATCTCCATCTCAATATCATTGAAACACCTTTCAGTGGACTGAAACACTTTCAGTTCTACTCGTCAGGATTTACCAATCATCAGGTAAATTCCCATGAGTTCCAACATCCACAAGTGACACCTAGCAGTATGTAGTGGCAACCCAGTAGAATAGAATAATGAACCTCTAGGTGCAGTTATCGTATGATACAGTCCTACTATCGTGGATCCCTACAGGATGGAGGTCATGGACAACTCGTCAAACCCCATCGTCTATCATATGTCAAGATTTATTCGACTTAAGTTCTAGAGTGAAAAACTCTTTCTCCACTATGCATACTGCCCCAGTCGAGGTCTTACGAACTCAGTCTTATAAATCACATAGGATCTCTCCTTATCTATCAAGGTTGATAGATTCCATATAGGTGCATACCCTACTCCTACAGTAAACCTACTGCAGCCAATCTATACTGCATGGATCCATATGTCTAGAGACCATGTATATGTGCAGTCAAACTACAATAACCTCACTATGAGTAGTCGAAGCACCGCAGGTCAAAGGACCAGTCACACTACTACAACATCAAGCAAGTCACTGACGAGTGGATAGACATCCAAGTAACTTCTTGTCTTGGTCACGCTCAGTACCCTTGTTCTCTAACAAGCACCTACACTATCACTTCAGTGTCCCTACACTGTGGACTCGAGTCTCGTCCATCCATAAGGAAAGCGATCTGTGCACTGATCTCATTGGATCGATCACCATCCTCGTGATGATCCATTGATCAGGAGCATTTTGAAATTAATCACTAATGACACATGGCTCAAATTTTCAACTCTTGAGAATATGCGTCATCATCTTATTAATTCCTTGGACGATTCATGGACACATAATAACATGAATGAAAAGAATTCCCAACTTAATAAATTCATAATAAGGTCAAGTACAAATTTATGTCCCAGAATAAAATAATGCATCAGCCAAATTGGCTTCTAGGGCATACTTCTAACAATCTCCCACTTGCACTAAAGCCAATCAGCCATAAACCTAAAGCCCCATCTTCTCAAGATGCGCTTCAGTTTTCTGCCGACTTAGCTGCTTAGTCAATGGGTCCACCACATTTCCTGTGGAGTCTACTCTCTGATCCTCTACTTATTTCTTTTCGAGGTAATCGCTTATTAGGTTAAACCGCCGCTCTATGTGCTTCGGCTTCTGGTGAGACCTTGACTCTTTAGCTAGTGCTATGGTACCTTTGTTATCGCAGTTGAGTGTTATAGCATCTGATGACATTACACCTAACTCAGCAATGAACTTCTTAAACCAGAAGGTTTCCTCTGCACCCTTAGATACGGCTTAACATTCAGCTTCTAAGGTAGAATCTACAATGATCGGTTGTTTGGAACTCTTCCAATTTACTGAACCATCATTGCACATATTTTGATGTAGACTTTCTATCATCAATATGTGTGCATCCTTCTACCTTCAACTCTGATATTCTTCCAAAGACCAAGAACATGTCCTTAGTTCTTCTCAAGTACTTAAGACTGTTCTTGATATCTATCCAGTGCTTCTTGCCTGGATTTGACTGATATATGCTCGTGACACTCACAGCATATACTATATCATATCACGTACATAGCCTGGTATACATGAGGCTCCCTATAGCCGAAGCATAAGGGATCTTGCTCATTCGCTGAATCTCTTCAGATGTGTTGGGGCACATCTTCTTGGAGAGATTTGTCCCATGCCTAAGGGATAATAATCCTCTTTTAGAGGTTTCCATGCCGAAACTCTTCAGCACTCCCTCTATGTAATATTCTGTGACAGGACAAGCATCCTTTTAGATCTATCTCTATAGACCTTAATTTCCAAAATATAGGATTCTTTTCCAAAGTCTTTTATGGAGAAATCCTTAGACAACCATACCTTGACCTAAATTAGCATGGGAACACCATTTCCAATTGGAAGAATATTATCCATGTACAATACGAGGAATACAATAGCCCTCCCACTAACCCTTCTTAAAAACACAGGGTTCCTCTTCGTTCTTGATGAAATCAAATGATTTGATTATATCGTTGAAACGAGTATTCCAACTCCGAGATTCTTGCTTTAGTCCATAGAAGGACCTTTGCAGTTTGCAGACCTTGTGATCACCATCACAATATCTCATAATCATATTATGCTGCAATATCAAGCAATATTCGAATGGACTTCAGCATGGCTGCAGGTGAAAAAGTATCCTGATATTCAGTGCCTTCGCACTGACTATAATCTTTCGCCATTAGCCTTGCCTTATAGGTCTCTATCTAGCCATCCGAACTTCTCTTGTAGATCCATTTACACCCAATAGGTACTATACCTTCTGGTGGATCTACCAACGGCCAGACTTGGTTGGAATGCATGGAGTCCTTCTCTGACTTCATCGCTTCTAGCCATCTCTCGGAATCGATGTCTAACATCGCCTCGTTGTAGGTATTAGAATCCTTATCTTGATCCCCATCTCCCATGAGGAACACTTCCTCTACGAGGTGGAGGAGGTACTACGTGTACTGGCTTAATAGGTTCTATAGGCACAATGGCTCGTTGCTCTTTAGAGACTTTCTCTTCAAGCTCAATTTTTCTCCCACTGTCTCTGTCAAGGATAAACTATTTTCCATGAAGATAGCATCTAGGCTCACAAACACTTTGTGATCCTTTGGGACGAAAAGTCGTATCCTAATGACTCTTTAGGATATCCTATAAAACGAGCATTAATTATCCTATCCTCTAACTTGTCCGCCTGTTGTCGCTTGAGTTGAGCTGGACATCCCTAAATCTTAAGATTACCAAGACTCGGCTTCTTACCATGTCATATCTCATATGGTGTGGTAGCAACGGACTTTAGAGGAAATTCTATTCAATAAGTAAATAGCTGAAAATAGAGTATCTATCTAAAGAAACAAGGGTAAATCAGTGAAGCTCATCATGGACCGGACCATATCCAATAGAGTCCGATTCCTCCTTTCTGACACTCCGTTGAGCTGAGGTGTATCAGGAGGAGTCCATTATGAAACTATACCATTCTTTGAGATAATCATAGAACTCTCCATTAAGGTATTCACTTCCTCGATCTGATCGAAGAACCTTAATGATTTTTTCTGTTTATTTTTCTACTTCATATCTCAGCTCGTTGAACCTTTCAAAAATTTCAGATTTGTATATCATACACATATCCATACCATGAGTAATCATCGGTAAATGAAGTAAAAAATTATAACCCCTAGCCTGCACATCGAATGGGCCACACACATCAGTGTGTACTAGGGTAAGTATTTCAGTGGACCTCCCTGTGTCCTACAAAGGATAATTTAGCCATCTTTCCTCGAAGACAGAATTTACAATTCGAATATGACTCAAAAGTCAATGAGCCTAAAAGCTCATGTTTTTTCAATTTGTTTATTCTGTCTTCTCCTATATGGCCAAGCCTGAGGTGCCACAAATATTCTAAATTTATCTCATTTCTGGATCTATTAGATCCTATGGTATTCACTATTTTCTCAAATACATTCATAGATACATCCATATGTATGTGATAGAGACTGTCAATCATAAAACCATGTTGAACCAATTTATTTCTCAAATAAATGGAACAGTAGTCTTACAAAAATCTTTATGTGCTAAACAAGATACAGAAATTAAATTTCTGCTAGCAATTGGTAACAGTCCCTAAGTATCCTGAGCATTTCTGACATATCTTCTGAAGGTCTGTCACCCTTCATGTTCTTTATGCTTCCCATATATGTAGGACAGTTCCTCTTCCTATGGCCGTCCTGTTGGGAACCCGCCCATGCCGCTGATATTTCAAAAAAATTCAGATGGCAGCAGAATCGGCATAAGCGGGATCGACGTTCATCGCATGAACGTTGTTTCATGAATCGTTCGTAGTTAGATAAGAATTAAAACTTTTTAAATAACATTAGAAGATCAAATCTTCACCTTTGTGCGGGTAGATGATCACCGCAAACTGATGATCGTGGTTTAGGATGAAAGTTTGCTTGAAGCCGTTCAAGTGCCCGGCCTCTACGGGTATCCACACGAAGCAGAAAACCGATCCAAGCTTTCTATCTCCCCGGGTTGCTAGCTCCCTTGCAGAGATAACTTTGATGGCTGATTTCCTCTCTTTCAATCAACCCTTGATTGTGCTTGAGAGGAGGAAGAAGAAGGATGAAGAAGAGGAAGAAGAAGAATCCCCACGCAGCCTTCTTTCTTTTCCTTGCGTTGGAAGGAAGAAGGGAGGAAGAGGATGCCGCCAACACCTTTGGCTTTTATCTTCCTTGCTTGCGGCTGAACCAAGAGGAGAGGAGAGGGAGGCGTACGACAAAGAGGAAGAGGACTTCATCTATGCCCTAGGTGCCGCCCACAAGTCCCTTTTTATAGACATGTGGAGCTCCTAACATTTAGGAGTTCTTGATGTCTTTCCTAAGAGGGGGCGCCGTCTCTTCTCCCTTCTCCATGTGGAAAGGGGAGGGGCTTATCCCCTTCCTCATGGTAAACCCTAATCCATATTAGGTAGGGATTGGAATGCCCTAATGTGGTCAAGCCCTAATCCAATTAGGCTTAGCCCAAGGGTGAACCAATTTGGATCCAATCTAGGTTAGTCCTAATCCAATTAGAACTTAAATCAATTTTGACTCAATTGAACTCTTCAATCCTAATCCAATTAGGAGTCTTATTGATTCATTAGATTAATAATTAATTGTGACTTAAGAAACCCTAATCCAAATTCGGACATATATAATTTTAGTCCTAATCCAATTAGGACTCTATTTGAATCCGAAGTCCTAATCCGATTAGGACTCTAGGAATCCTATTCCAAGTAGGAATCCAATTTTGATTCAAAACTCCTAATCTCATTAGGATTGCAGGAATCCTATTCTAAGTAGGAATCCCAGTCCTACTCCAACTAGGATTTTCCGTCCTAATCCAATTAGGACTCTAGGAATCCTACTCGAAGTAGGACTCTTATTTCAAGTCCAATTAATTAATTCCCTTTGTTCCTTCTTCAACTGAATATCAATCGAATTGATTACTTGTAATTCATAATCACTTTTCAACCATCGGATCGGTCAATACTTCTAGTGTATGTGACCCCATAGGTTCTACTCTGACTGGCAGTGAGATATATTGTGATCTCTATCACTATATCATTGAAAACTCCTTTCAATGGGTTGGAGCGATTCCAACTCAACTCATTAGGGTTTATCGATCATCGAGATAATCCCTGTGAGTCCCACCATCCACCAGTGACACCTAGCAGCATGTAGTGGCTACCCAGTAGAATAGAAAGATGAACCTCTAGGTGCAGTTACCATGTGATACAGTCCTACTATCGTGGATCCCTGTGGGACGGAGGTCATGGACAATTCGTCAAACCCCATCGTCTGTCATATGTCAAAATTTATTCGACTCGAGTTCGATAGTGGAAAACTCTTTCTCCACTTTATATTACTGCCCTGGCCAAGCTCTTAGAACTCAGTCTAACAAATCACATAGGATCACTCCTCTTCTATCAAGGTCGATAGATTCCTTGTAGGTGCATACCCTACTCCTACAGTGAACCTACTGCAGCCAATCTATACTGCATGGACCCCTATGGCTAGAGACCATGTATGTGTGCAGTCAAACTACAATAACCTCACTGTGAGTAGCCGAAGCACCGCAGGTCAAAGGACCAGTCACACTACTGCAACATCAAGCAAGTCACTGACGAGTGGATAGACATCCAAGTGACTTCTTGTCTTGGTCATGCTCAGTGTTGACCCCCTAATGGATTTGGATGAACACAAAACACTAGAGTATAATTCCCTTTATCTTAACAATTTATTTGAGGATTTCAGGTGTTTAATTAAGAATATTGTTAAGAAATGTCTAGGCAAGTTCCCATATTTTTCAAGGATTTATTGAAGAATTTTTGAGATGAAGAAAATAGATCAGGGACAGCCGAGACGTCTCCGGTTTGTCACAGAGACGTCTCTGGCACGAACAGGAAGAATTGGCACGTCTGGAGACGTCCCCGGCACCTGGCGAGGCGTCTCGCAGGGTCGGAGTCGACTCCCGACTTTGCGGAGTCGACTCTCTCAGAGGCGGCAGAAAGACCAATTTCAAGGGATGCGCGCGAGTCGTCCCCACGCATAAAAAGCAAACTTCCCGAGACGTTCCCAGAAAGCGCGGAGTCGACTCTCTCAGGAGATTACAGAGGACTTGTTTTTTGGTGATAAAACTGCGGAGTCGTCCCCGACGTCGCGGAGTCGTCCCCATGCAAAAAGCGCAAACATCCCGAGACGTCCCCGTAAAGTACCGCGTCGACTCCAAACAACGTCAAAAGAAATTTTA
The DNA here is from genome assembly GCF_009389715.1 of Phoenix dactylifera. Classification (NCBI taxonomy): domain Eukaryota; kingdom Viridiplantae; phylum Streptophyta; class Magnoliopsida; order Arecales; family Arecaceae; genus Phoenix; species Phoenix dactylifera. Next base: position 42,082 of record NW_024068999.1, on the reverse strand, counting down.
TACAGCCGAGACGTCTCGCGTTGAAGCGAAGACGTCTCCGGAGCGCCTGGGACGCGACTGACACACTTTTGCAGGTTTGTTTGAATTTCAAACGGTCATATTTTTGTGTCTAACGGATCTATTGCTTTTTGGGCTATAAAAGGGAGCTTTTAAGTGCCTTCAAACAACTTCTCACCAAACCTAACACAAGATCATTCAAGAGAGAAGAAAGAGAAAGAGGTTCAAGGGAGTTAGTGCTTTCAAGAGGAGAAATCAAGTGCATTCAAGCTTTTCCATCTGATTTCGTGCTCATCTACTCACTCCCACTTGGCAATCAAAGCTCGCATTCAAGCCAACGTGATCCACATCGGAAGAACCACCATCATCCACGCTTCCAACGGCAAAAAGGGTTCTTCCGATTTTATTATTTTTCATTGCTATATTTGCTTTCATAAGAGCTTTTAAATCTTTGTAAAACGTTTGAATATTGAGCTTGTTTCAGTCAAGGGACTTGGAACAAGGGATAGGCGTCCCAAGCCTAAGTTAAAATTGGGGGATTGTAGGGTTCGTTGTTAGCCTGGGGTAAAACAACGAGTTGGGTAGTTCACTCGAAAAACTACCGGATTGTAGGGTTCGTTGTTAGCCCGGTGTAAAACAACGAGTTGGGTAGTGCACTCGCAAAACTACCGGACTGTAATCGCTGATTATAGTGGAAATTCCCAAAGGTGTTTGGGGAGTGGATGTAGGAGCAGTGGAAGCTCCGAACCACTATAAACTTTTGTGTTTGCGATTGACTGTGGTTACAACTTTAGTTTTCACTTTTGCACATACACTTGTGTGTTTTCTTTTAATCAGACAAAAAGTTTTTAAAACACCCAATTCACCCCCCTCTTGGGTTGTATCTACTGGGCAACAAGTGGTATCAGAGCAGGTGCTCTTCTATTAATTATAGTCTTAACCGACTAGAGCTAAAGATTATGACAACCCCACATAACATATTATTTGCCGAGGGACTTTCCATAAACAGACCTCCACTGTTTGATGGAACATATTATATTCAATGGAAAGCTAGAATGAAAATTTTGTTCAATCACAAAATTATAGAATATGGAATATCATTATAGATGGACCTCACACACTCTCTCAAAATGTCAATGAAAAGGAGTTAGCACAATTGAATGCTAACGGTATGAACTTTCTATATTGTGCTATCCATGAATCTATATTTCATAAGATTTCTGCATGCTTATCTGCTAAAGAAATCTGGGATACTTTAACAATTATTTATGATAAATCTCAGATTAGCTCACATGTGCTTCAATTGCGTACTAACAATGAGATTGCAGAATCTTCCACATTAGCCGAGTCGACTCCCAATTTGTACGAATCGACTCCTAGAGAAGAACAGTCTGAAAGGCAGATCAGTTCAAAAAACAAAGAGTTCGGTAATGGAAACAAGGATCCATTCCCAAACACCGAAAGATTCAAAAGCTTCCTAAAGACAAAGAAGAAGAGGAAGCAAGAAGAAAGAAAGAAAGAGATAAAAAGGAATAAAGTTTTGACCAAGGAAGAGTCAAGCAAGAAAATGAAAGCTAGGAGCAACAACGATGATTTTAGCTCCAAAGAACTACAAGAGGTGACTAACTTTTGCTTTATGGCACAAGAAGATAAGGTAAAATCTGAATCTACTTTTACATCAAATGATTTTCAAGAAGAATTTTCTTATGATGAACTTTTAAATGCTTTTCATGATTTGTATGGTGAAGGTAAAGAATTAGCTATGAAAAATAAAAATCTTAAAAAGCTTAATTTGGAAATTTCAAAAGAAAGAAATTCTATTGCTGAAATACATGACAAACTAAATTCTGAATATAAAAGCTTAGGGTTAATTTCAGAAGAATTGATTCAGAAAAATCATAGCTTAATCAAAACAAATCAAAACTTAAGTAAAGAAATTAATCAATTAAAATCTTTTATTAACAAATTTACTGTAAGTTCAGAACGATTAAAAATGATGTTTGAAAGCCAATATGTTGCTTATGATAAACTAAAACTTGGCTTGACTCCTTTACTTAACAATAAATCTCTAGAGAAAAAGGTTATCAATGCATCAAGCAAACCATTAAATAAGATAACTTATTTCAAACATGAAAAGAATGAACATAACAACTTTACCTATCGTTCTAACATAATTAAATCAAATGGTAAAGTTATTACAATTAAACAAATTTGGATTCCAAAAGGAACCATATGTCCTAACTCTCAAGGGCCCAAGCAAGCTTGGGTACCCAAAATGAAAATATGAGGATATAGATGTAGGTGTGCCAAGATACCCATGGAACAAATAGAACTCTCATACAAATGGGTGTTCTAGACACACGTCAAAAAAAATTGAAACTTAAAATATACTTATGAAAAGTGATTAAAAATAATAATAATGAAATCAGTAACCCTTGCATCTCATCATTATTTTTGCTTTAGTATTTGATTAAAATATGAATTGCAAGTATTGATCAATTTTGTGATATGGAAAATACTTTTGGAAATATAATCAAATCACTTCATTTTATAGTATGATTTACTCACTATTGGATAAGTTGCTAAGAATAACTCTATGAATTCTCTATATGCTTGATTGAGAGTTTTTATCCATGGCATTATTGTTTATTGATCATAGATATGAAAATGTGCACTTGGTATGCCTTTGAATATATGCACTATGAATACCAAGATTAAAGAAACCATCCTTGGGATATAAAATCAACTCATGCTAGTATGTACTTAATCTCAAAAGATCTTGTCATTGGTTTACTTAGATTATCTTCTGCAAGGTCAAAGTTTGCTATGCACATTAACTAAGGAAACAAACAAAAACCAATCTCTAAATCTAAAGAAGTTGTTTCCAACACTAAGTTTTTCAAAAGCTTACATTGGCTTTGTTCTTGGCACTCAAATTGAAATATTTTCTACATTGGCACAAACTCACAAAAAGGGTTCAAATGAAAAAGGTTTGCAAACTATGAAAATAACGAAGTATCATGGCATAGTTTTGAAAACCAATTTTGTATTAAGTTGTGCATAGAAAATAATAGAATACAATTGTTTCTGCACCAAGAACACCATAAGTAAAATAGGATTAATAGAATCCTTGAAGAAATGAAAAAGGCAATGTTGTATGATAGTCATCTATTTTTTTTAAAAGCTATCATCATTGCTTGTCATATATATAGTTTCTATTAGGTGTATTTTTGATGAAAACTCCATTTGATCTTCTGAAAAATAGAAAATGAGCTATTGCATATCTTTCATATTTTTCAGTCGTACATGTTATGCTTGATATGTTCTTATGAAAATAATGCCAAATCTGATAAAGATACTTCTATCTTTGGGTATCATTCATCAAGCAATGCATATAGAATATTCAATGAAAAGATCCTAGTTGTAGAAATATCAATTCATTTTATGAGACTAATGATCTTTCATCAAGTCACTAAAATCAGATTATATATGTATATGTTAATCTTTTTTCTTACATATAACAATCTAAAACTAAAACACCTTAAGATGAATGAACAAGATTAGAATTGGTCAAGTTAAACTAAATCATTTTTAAAAGAAAGAGAATTTGAAATCTTGTCGATAAAATCTGAAAACTTGTTAATAATTAGAACCAAATTGAGTTTTCAGAAATGCACTTAATGAAGAAAAATTGGTGACTACTAAAAGATTCAATCAAGAAAAGATGAATTAGATCTTGATGAAATTCTTGCATGATTAGAAGTAAAGATCACCATTATCATTTGCTTGCTTCATGAACTTTATAGTCTGTCAAATGAATGTGTAGAAAACACTCATTACAAATATGATAAAGCAATATGTGATTTGGAACATGCACCAATATACATGACATAAAAGCTTGAGTAACTTTTTGATAGAAAGTAATAGTGATAAATCTATGCATCAAAAATAAGAATTTGTGATATCTTATTTGCTCAAAGTATACATTGATGACATCATCTTTGGTTCTACAAACGAGGATTTATATGAAGATTTTACTAAGCTCATGCAAGGTGAGTTTGAAATATGTATGATGAATGAATTAACATTTTCTCTCAAACTCCAAATTAAGAGAAACAAGAAAGAGGATCTTCATTGACCAAAGTTAGTCCACAAGAAAACTCTTATAGAAGATTGGCATGAAGAAGGTATTCTATGACCTCATCTTGTAGAATTAGAGAAGGATGAGCAAGGTAGATCTATTGTTTTTAAAAGGCTGTATTGAAGCATGATAGAATACTTATTTTATCATACAGCTAGTAGACCAGATTGTATGCTCATTATGTGCAAGATCTCAATCTAACTCTAATGAATCATAATTTATTGATAACAAATAAATCATAATCTGAATTTTGATAGAAACAACTGTTTAAGATAAGTTGATTAAAACTTAGCTAGCGTGTCTTAGTGATAATTATCTTAAGCAAATAAAATCTAAACTAAATTATTTTTGAAAATAAGAAATTGATTTGACCTTGATAAATCTTCCTATTGCCTCACATGCTTGTCCTTGAACCATCTTGGTTAATGAAACTATCTCTTTAATTCAAGTGATATGTGCTTGCTTATATTTAGGCAATCTCTTGAGTAAAGTGACTCAATATTCAACTATTGTCAATATTCAACTATTGAGTCATCTAGTTAAAAATATGTTGGAAGAATGTTTTGTATCTTGAAGAAACTAATGACTTTCCTTCTAGAAAGAAAAGAATTTTGCTAATAATGCAGGATCCTTGAGCAAGAAAATAAGAGATTTCAACTTGAAGGATATCTCCATGTAAGATACGACAAACATTCGCATGCAAACAAGAGAGAGGACTTTCTTCAGCCAAAAGTTTATACATAAGAAATCTAGTAGGTATTTGACTTGAAGAATGCAGAATGATTCGCTAATTTTAGATACCTCTCTCGTAAATTAGCTGAGCAAAGTCATTAACTTAAATCTTACTATGGCATAATTAAAGTCTTTAATTATTAATTTCTTGATATCATGTCTATATATGTATTGATTGACTTATGCTTTTAGAAATTGGTTCATGGTTTGTCCAAACTAAAATATATCTTTGCCTATATCATAACCATGAATTACACAAGTTTATGCTTAAAATTTTGATTTAAAATAGCTTGTGAGAAGCTATGAATCCTTGAGCATAATGAAAATGTTGTTTGCATGATATACATCTATATGATACATAAGATTATTTCTTTATTCTGCTCTTTCATGTAAATTACTTGAGAATAACAAAAAGAGAGAGAGATAAAGAAAAGAAGTTGGACATTATTCAAGAGAAGTAAAATCTAAGTAAAGGCAAATACTCCAATCTTAAGAAAAAAAACTAAACAAACATAATATATTCGGCACATTTGTGAGACTTGTGTGAGTATTCTTTTGGAAGGATAAAATCCATAATGAATTACACTTAAATAGAGAGAATTTGAAGTAAATATTTTAACCTTTCTATATTGCTCATCATAGGGATGGTGCCAATGGGGAGGCTAGTGGTAGTACCCGGCACTATTTGACCCAACTATTCGGTGTAGGGTATATTAGGGACGGCACAAGAGGGAGGCTAGTGGTAGTACCTCGTGCCCCTTCCAACTCTACCGGATAGGGAGCAAATAGAGTATAGAGCATAAGAAAGTAAAAATGAAAGACAAAGTAAATGAAAGTATATAAGAAAAATCAAGTCAAATTTTTAATCACTTGAAAACACATTTTAAGGATGAAATCAGTGTAAAATTATAGTTAAATAGGAGGAGTTTATTTGAAAAGAATTGATTTTGATCCTTGACATGCTTTTTCTTAATATTTTAATGCATGACTTAACACATGATATATTTTGCATGTGGCATGATGTTCTGAATTATGGATTCTCAATATTTTGTAATGCTCCATGCTTGGACAATTTGATTGAATGTTTGGAATACTACATAAAATTTTTGTTTGGTAATATTAAAAAGAAATTCCAGATTTGTCATACACAATCATCGTCAAAATCTGAAAGTTGAATAAATTTGTAAAAAGGAGAAGAGAAGTATATCTCTAATTAGGCAAAATGAATTGATTTTGTTTTATCTTTCAACTTGCCTAACCTTGGTATATAATGTTCTAATTCATACCAAAACTCAACATAAATACAAATATTCTGAATATGCTCTTATATGTTTGAAATATGTATTTTCAATAGTAATGATTTAAGATGAGCTACAATGTGGAAGATACATATCTCAAATTATGATTTTGAAAGCCTCTATTGAAAATCTTTATGAAATTCAGAATCTGATTTTGTATAAAAGCTTAAACTCAATATGATTTTTATATAAAAACTACAGTTTAAGAAAAATAGAGAAATTCTGATGCCTTGATTGTTTGCCCCGATACGCATCTGAAACATATCATTTCTTATCTTTAAAGTGTACTAATATTGGTCCAAATGATGTGTCTTTCGATGATCTTGATTGCAAACAAAAAAAAAAATTTTAAATATATGATTTTATTTTGATATTAAAAGATTTATTGTGCTTCATGTATACATTGCTGAAAAACTATGATTAAGAATTTGAGTTCTATAAATATATATACCTCAATGATCATCTATATGTTTTTCTCTCCTACACTCTTAAAGACTTCCATCAGAATATATATAGAGTGAATGATCTTAAAGCTAGAAATATTTCAGCTCACTCAAATGATTCTAAAAGAAAGAAAATGTAAATGCTTTTGAAAGAAACTGAGCTTCAAATGAATCATTTTCTGATTAATATTTCTATACATTTTCTCTAAGATTAAGAGAAAGCATAACTTATTCTTGAAGGATTAGAAAGAGTAATTGCTACAAAATTTTGAATAACACTAGATTACTCTACATTCTCGATATCATAGAATCTCAGTTTTATTCACGTTTATCACTAAAATCTGAAATTCAACAATAGAAAAGAATGATTAAAGAAGAATGCATCTTTTGAGGGGGAGCTTTAGATATTCAGTATCTCATACCTTGATTTTTATGAATTGATTTTGATGAACCTCCTTATATTGCAAGACTTGCTTTAATTATATAATAAGTTTATACCTTGAGATGAGTTCTATAAAGGTTGTCTTATCTCAAACATTGAGTCTTATGAAAATAAGCTGAAACTTATAGAAAATATATTTGTTTTGAGATTGACAATTTTATTGAACATTATCTTCAAATTCTAAACACTTAAATGGAATGATCAATTGAGGGGGAGAAAGAAAATCTCAGAAGGAGAGATCTTATGGAACTTAATCGCATAAATCCATAACTAAAGGAGAGAGAAAGAATACTAAATGAAAAGTGATCCTAATACTCTCCAATATGTATCATCTGAAATTTAAATCTGAAAATCTTTATGATACACCTTGAGGCTTGTTAATTGGATAATATATCTTATGCATAAAAGAACTTTGAAGTCATTAAGAATTAATGATCCAACATGATGATATGTTTTTCAAGTATATAAGTTTTGATCTTATACTCTAAAAATTAATTAAATTGCTCTCATGTTGATAAAATACTTAATATAGTGGGCAAAAGATCTTAAATGAACAAGCTTTCATACTTATTATTGAAGAGAGGTTAGATTTCCATTCGTACTTTCCTTGAATATCATTTCTGGTACTTCTTGAATTAACTTAAGAAAGATTCCATCTACACTTGAGTTGAAAACTATCCTTGGAATCACATTAGATGTGCTCTCATCATAATTTGCTCTGAAATTATCCGAAATGGCTCTGATCTATGCTCATTTATCTTTTTCTAACATTATTGCCTTGAGCATTCTTATCTTTGTGCTTAATGTTTCACTATCTTTTTGATGTTGTCAAAAAGGGGGAGAAATATCTGAGTATATGCTCATAATGCTTTATGTGTTGCATTTACTCCAAGTTTTGTCAAAAAGGGGGAGTAGAACCAATATGGAATGCAAAATGCAAAATTTAAACTCATACTTGAAATTTTAATTAGAATCAACAAAATGAAAAGATAAAATTGAAGAATATTGGCTTTAAGACAATTGTCCTTCTGGAAAAGAAAGGGGGAGTCAAAAGTATTTGGTTTTTAATTGTTGTTAGCATCAATATTTCATTAATTTACATCTTAACTTGATTCAAATTCAGTTGATATGCTAAAATTGCTCAAGAGCTACTAAGATCAATACTTATGCATAAGGATAGAACTGAAAGTTGACTATTTTGAATTATGCACACTGTATCTAGCTCTAACCAAAACACAATACTTGTACATCTGATCAAATACTGTGTATATGTTTAAATTTCGAATTTTGCATATACTCAGTGTTTTGTCATCATCAAAAAGGGGGAGATTGTTGACCCCCTAATGGATTTTGATGAACACAAAACACTAGAGTATAATTCCCTTTATCTTAACAATTTATTTGAGGATTTCAGGTGTTTAGTTAAGAATATTGTTAAGAAATGTCTAGGCAAGTTCCCATATTTTTCAAGGATTTATTGAAGAATTTTTGAGATGAAGAAAACAGATCAGGGACAGCCGAGACGTCTCCGGTTTGTCACAGAGACGTCTCTGGCACGAACAGGAAGAATTGGCACGTCTGGAGACGTCCCCGGCACCTGGCGAGGCGTCTCGCAGGGTCGGAGTCGACTCCCGACTTTGCGGAGTCGACTCTCTCAGAGGCGGCAGAAAGACCAATTTCAAGGGATGCGCGCGAGTCGTCCCCACACATAAAAAGCAAACTTTCCGAGACGTCCCCAGAAAGCGCGGAGTTGACTCTTTCAGGGGATTCCAGAGGACTTGTTTTTCGGTGATAAAACTTCGGAGTCGTCCCCGATGTCGCGGAGTCGTCCCCATGCAAAAAGCGCAAACATCCCGAGACGTCCCCGTAAAGTACCGGGTCGACTCCAAACAACGTCAAAAGAAATTTTATACAGCCGAGACGTCTCGCGTTGAAGCGGAGACGTCTCCGGAGCGCCTGGGACGCGACTGACACACTTTTGCAGGTTTGTTTGAATTTCAAACGGTCATATTTTTGTGTCTAACGGATCTATTGCTTTTTGGGCTATAAAAGGGAGCTTTTAAGTGCCTTCAAACAACTTCTCACCAAACCTAACACAAGATCATTCAAGAGAGAAGAAAGAGAAAGAGGTTCAAGGGAGTTAGTGCTTTCAAGAGGAGAAATCAAGTGCATTCAAGCTTTCCCATCTGATTTCGTGCTCATCTACTCACTCCCACTTGGCAATCAAAGCTCGCATTCAAGCCAACGTGATCCACATCGGAAGAACCACCATCATCCACGCTTCCAACGGCAAAAAGGGTTCTTCCGATTTTATTGTTTCTCATTGCTATATTTGCTTTCATAAGAGCTTTTAAATCTTTGTAAAACGTTTGAATATTGAGCTTGTTTCAGTCAAGAAACTTGGAACAAGGGATAGGCGTCCCAAGCCTAAGTTAAAATTGGGGGATTGTACGGTTCGTTGTTAGTCCGGGATAAAACAACGAGTTGGGTAGTTCACTCGAAAAACTACCGGATTGTAGGGTTCGTTGTTAGCCCGGGGTAAAACAACGAGTTGGGTAGTTCACTCGAAAAACTATCGGATTGTAGGGTTCGTTGTTAGCCCGGTGTAAAACAACGAGTTGGGTAGTGCACTCGCAAAACTACCGGACTGTAATCGCTGATTATAGTGGAAATTCCCAAAGGTGTTTGGGGAGTGGATGTAGGAGCAGTGGAAGCTCCGAACCACTATAAACTTTTGTGTTTGCGATTGACTGTGGTTACAACTTTAGTTTCACTTTTGCACAAACACTTGTGTGTTTTCTTTTAATCAGACAAAAAGTTTTTAAAACACCCAATTCACCCCCCTCTTGGGTTGTATCTACTGGGCAACACTCAGTACCCTTGTTCTCTAACAAGCACCTGCACTATCACTTCAGTGTCCCTACACTGTGGACTCAAGTCTCGTCCATCCAGAAGAAAAGTGATCTGTGCACTGATCGGATCGATCACCGTCCTCGTGATGATCCATTGATTAGGAGCATTTAGAAATTAATCACCAATGATACATGGCTCAAATTCTCAACTCTTGAGAATATGTATCATCATCTTATTAATTTCTTGGACGATTCATAGACACATAAATAATATGAATGAAAAGATGCCTTTTATTTATTCAATAATAAATAATCAAGTACAAAATTATGTCCCTAGAATTAACAATGTGTCAGGCAGATTGGCTTCTAGGGCATGCACTAAAGCCAATCAGTCATATATCTAAGCCCCATCTTCTCAAGGTGGGCTTCAGTCTTTTGCTGACTTAGCTGCTTAGTGAACGGGTCTGCCACGTTATCCGCAGAGTCTACTCTCTGCACCTCTACATATTTCTTCTCAATATAGTCGCGTATGAGGTGGAAGCGCCGCTCTATGTGCTTGGACTTCTGATGAGACCTTGGCTCCATAGCTAGTGCTATGGTGCCAATGTTATCGCAGTAAAGTGTTATGTCATCTATGACATTACACCTAACTTTGCAATGAACTTTTAACTAGAAGGTTTCCACTGCACCCTAAGAAATGGCTTAACATTCAGCTTCTAAGGTAGAATCTATAATGATTGGTTGTTCGGAACTCTTCCAACTTACTGAACCACCATTGCACATATCTTGATGTAGACTTTCTATCATCAATATGTGTGCATCCTTCTACCTTCAACTCTGATCTTCTCCCAAAGACCAAGAACATGTCCTTAGTTCTTCTCAAGTACTTAAGACTGTTCTTCACAGCTATCCAGTGCTTTTTGCCTGGATCTGATTGACATATGCTCGTGACACTCACAGCATGTACTATATCAAGTCATGTACATAGCATGGCATACATGAGGCTCCCTATTGCTGATGCATAGGAGATCTTGCTCATGCGTTAAATCTCTTCAGATGTGTTGGGGCACATCTTCTTGGAGATATTAATTCCATGCCTTAGGGGTAAGAGACCCCTTTTAGAGTTTTCCATGCTGAACCTTTTCAGCACTTCCTCTATGTACATCTTCTGTGATAGGCCAAGCATCCTTTTAGATCTATCTCTATAGACCTTTATTCCCAAAATATAGGATGCTTTCCCAAGGTCTTTCATGGAGAACCTTTTTGACAACCTAACCTTGACCGAGGTTAGCATGGGAATATCATTCCCTATCAGGAGGATGTCGTCCACGTACAGTACGAGAAATACAACAGCACTCCCACTAACCCTTTTGTAAACCCATGGTTTCTCTTCATTTTTGATGAAATCAAACGTTTTGATTGCGTCATCGAAATGAGTGTTCCAACTCCGAGATGCTTGCTTTAGTCCATAGATGGACTTTTGTAGCTTGCAGACCTTGTGATCTCCATCACTGAAAGTGAAACCCAAAGGCTGTTCCATATAGATGTCTTCATCAAGATATCCATTCAGGAAAGCTGTTTTCACATCCATCTGCCAGATTTCATAATCATGAAATACTGCAATGGCAAGCAATGTTCGGATGGATTTCAGCATGGCTACAGGTGAAAAGGTCTCCTGATAGTCAATGCCCTCGCGCTGACTATACCCTTTCGCCACAAGCTTTGCCTTATAGGTCTCTACTTCTCCATCCGAACCTATCTTCCTTTTGTAGATCCATTTGCATCCAATAGGTACAATACCTTCTGGTGGATCTACTAAGGTCCAAACTTGGTTGGAATGCATGGAGTCTAACTCCAATTATTTCTCGGAATCGATATCAGATATCGCCTCGTCATAGGTTTTAGAATCCTGCGTGTGATCCCTATCTCCCACTAGGAACATTTCCTCGGTATCCTCTTCTAGTATACCTAAGTATCTATCGGAAGGATGGGAGACCCTACTTGATCTACGAGGTGGTCGAGGGACATCGTGTACTGGCTCTGTATGAATGGGTTCGATAGGATCCATGACTCGTTGCTTTTCAGAGACTTTCTCTTCAAGCTCAATTTTCCTCCCACTGCCTCTATCAAGGATAAACTGGTTTTTCCAAGAAGATGGCGTGACGGCTCACAAACACATTGTGATCCTCTGAGATGAAAAAATTGTATCCTAATGACTCTTTAGGATATCCTATAAAACGAGCACTTATGGTCCTAGCCTCTAGTTTGTCTGCCTGTAGTCCTTGACGTGGGCCGGACATCCCCAATCCTGGTTTCTTACCATGTCATATCTCATATGGTGCGGTAGGAATGGACTTTAGAGGGAACTCTATTCAACAAGTAAATAGCTGAAAATAGGGCATCTATCTAAAGAAACAAGGGTAAATCAGTGAAGTTCATCATGGACTGGACCATATCAATAGAATCCGATTCCTCCTCTCTGACACTCCATTGAGCTGAGGTGCACCAGGAGGAGTCCATTATGAAGCTATATCATTCTCCTTGAGATAATCATGGAACTCTCCATTAAGGTATTCACTTCCTTGATCTGATCGAAGAACCTTAATGAGTTTTTGTGCTTATTTTTCTACTTCATATCTAAGCTTTTTGAACCTTTCAAAAGTTTCATATTTGTGTCTCATACACATATTCATACCGTGAGTAATCATCGGTAAAATGAAGTAAAAAATTACAACCCCTAGCCTGCACATCGAATGGGCCACACACATCAATGTGTACCAGGGTAAGTATTTCAGTGGACCTTCCTGTGTCCTATAAAGGATAATTTGGCCATCTTTCCTTGAAGGCAGAATTCACAAATCAAATATGACTCGAAAGTCAATGAGCCCAAAAGCTCATGTTTCTCCAATTTGTTTATTCTGTCTTCTCCTATATGGCCAAGCCTGAGGTGCCATAAATACTTTAGATTTATCTCATTTTTGAATCTATTAGATCCTATTGTATTCACTGTTTGCTCAGATATATTCACAGATACATCCATATGTATGTGATAGAGACTATCAATCATAAAACCATTTTAAATCAATTTAATTTTCAAATAAATAAAAATCTTTCTGTGCTAAATAAAATACAGAAATCAAATTTCTGCTAGCACTAGGTAACAGTCCCTAAGTATCCTGAGCATATCTGACAAACCTTCTGAAGGTCTGTCACCCTTTATGTTCTTTATACTTTTTCATGTATGTAGGACAGTTCCTCTTCCAATGGCCGTCCATGATGCAATGGAAACATTTTTTCTTGCAATTGGCCTTTTCTTGGAACTTCCTCATTTGGCATTTTCTCGGTCTTCTGTTTCTTCGCAGGCTTTTTCTTCTTCCAAATAGACTCTCTCTTGAAAGTAGAAATCAACTCAACAGTGAGAACGATGCCCCTTGAACTCTTCAGCGTCCCTAAGGTAGTTACCAATTTTTTTAACAATTCTGTTTTGGTGCATACAATCTTGTTCATATGGTAATTTACTATAAATTGTTCATATGAAGCTAGAAGGGATTACGGGATCAAATCCATTTGCAGTTCCTTGTGCATGGTCATGCCGAGCTTCTCAAGCTTCTTTAAGTCCTTTATCATGGTCAAACCATGATCATGGACATACTGCCCATCGTGCATCTTGGCTTTGAAGAGCCTCTTTGACACTTCAAACCGAGCTGCGTAACTCTGATCACCATACAACCCTTGTAGGTGATTTAATGTCCCTGGCAGTCTTCATGTTCTCATGCTGGCATTGTAATGCATTGGACATGGATGCCATTGTGCAGCACCTAACTTTATTGTCATTGTTCGTCTACTTTAACAAGCGTCTTACGCTGATCAGTGATCAGACGGATTGGTAACACGGGGATTCCATGGTCTAGCATATACCCGAATTTCTCATAATTCAAAACTATTTTGAAATTTGCGGAGCCAGTCTTTATAATTGGGTTTGGTCAAACGGTTGTTTTATAGGATATAAGTTAAGAGTCTAGAAGCTGACTTTATAATCCTCAGAGAGTAAAGATTCTAGTTAGAATTTTGTACTTGATTCTAATTTGTTCTAGGGTCTTTTAGAACAAATGTACCTCCCACTATTTTCTCGAATTCCTCACACTCCTCTGGTAGGAAAACGGAAATCCTACACGACTAGGGTTTCTAGTGGGTACTGCGGTCCCACCGATTTACATGCCACCTCACCTAACAGTTATTGGTGACACATAGATTGATGAATGTACAACTCTTGTACAATGCTTCTCAAGCATGTTGCAGTGTAACTTGGTCTCTAAGCCATGAAAACCTCACCTAATAGTTATTGGTCTCATTTCTTAGTTAAGTCAGACCCACCGTATAACCATAGGAATAAAGTCGTCATTGGGTCCTCACCTAACAATTATTGGTGCCCAACCCCATCTTTACCCTACAACATCTCATGTCTATAGAGAGATCCAGCCCCCCGATGCAACTTGACCACTGTATCCAGCCGAGACAAATCAACATCAGAAAGGCCTTAGCAGCTCTACTACAGTGGAAGACCTATTGACTTAATATTGGTTAATCAGGTCTTAGTGTTTGCAACTTGAGCTCTTCATAAGAGGTAATCGAACAATTGGCCAGGTAAGCAGGTGGGAGGCTCCCCTTACTCAGAGAGTAAGGTCCTAATTAAGTAACCACCTTTCATGCTTTCCTAGACACCAATTAGATCAATTAATCTAATATGACTTGCTCATGTCGATTCGCTCTCGACTTGATTGAGGAGGTTTTGATTTAGTTCTCAATTGGGTTTGCTACATCACATGTAAACCTATCTACCCGACTCACATTCACATCACATGCAAATGGCACATTGCAGGCAGTTATAATCGCAGCAATAATTAAAGCTAAACTTTAAATAGATGATGATCATGGATTCTAGTTAGGTCGTATTACAAGCACATGCACGTCAATCGATCAACTGGTCTTCAACTCTTGAATTGGTTCCAAGCCTCCTTGATCCGATCCTTGATCAACTCTTGATCCAATCGCCATCAACCGCTTAGATCACCTGTTCATCTCATGCCTAGTCTTCAACTTGATTGTTGACGTACATCACATCACACAAATACAACCAGATTGTAAAATAAAAATAAAAATAAATTACATCTCCTTTTAGGAGGCACGCAGGCCTCTCAAAACATCAAATAAGATGCATGCAAGCATCTGAAAAATTACATGACATTGCAGATCACATCGCAGGTCATTACATTTGATACCAAAAGGGTTTGAATCCTATGATCATCACCATATGCAACAATTATAATTTTCAGATCTGAAAACTAACTGATTATATCATGACATAGGTTGCTGATCATGCTAATCATGATTCTAAACTTTGTAATCTCATTAACAACGCAATTAGAATCATCATTTTATCACATAAAAATCAGCATGCAAAAATTAGCACCCCTGAAAAATCTGCATGCAGAAATTTTCAGCATGCATGATCATTCAATTTTCAGATCTAATAAGCCTTTAGATAATTAATTCTTACCTTAATCTACGAAGCCTAGGCTCTGATACCACTGTTGGGAACCCGCCCATGCCGCTGATATTTCAAAAAAATTCAGATGGCAGCGGAATCGGCATAAGCGGGATCGACGTTCATCGCATGAACGTTGTTTCATGAATCGTTCGTAGTTAGATAAGAATTAAAACTTTTTAAATAACATTAGAAGATCAGATCTTCACCTTTGTGCGGGTAGATGATCACCGCAAACTGATGATCTTGGTTTAGGATGAAGGTTCGCTTGAAGCCGTTCAAGTGCCCGGTCTCTACGGGTATCCACACGAAGCAGAAAACCGATCCAAGCTTTCTATCTCCCCGGGGTGCTAGCTCCCTTGCAGAGATAACTTTGATGGCTGATTTCCTCTCTTTCAATCAACCCTTGATTGTGCTTGAGAGGAGGAAGAAGAAGGATGAAGAAGAGGAAGAAGAAGAATCCCCACGCAGCCTTCTTTCTTTTCCCTGTGTTGGAAGGAAGAAGGGAGGAAGAGGATGCCGCCAACACCTTTGGCTTTTATCTTCCTTGCTTGCGGCTGAACCAAGAGGAGAGGAGAGGGAGGCGTACGGCAAAGAGGAAGAGGACTTCATCTATGCCCTAGGTGCCGCCCACAAGTCCCTTTTTATAGACATGTGGAGCTCCTAACATTTAGGAGTCTTGATGTCTTTCCTAAGAGGGGGCGCCGTCTCTTCTCCCTTCTCCACGTGGAAAGGGGAGGGGCTTATCCCCTTCCTCATGGTAAACCCTAATCCATATTAGGTAGGGATTGGAATGCCCTAATGTGGTCAAGCCCTAATCCAATTAGGCTTAGCCCAAGGGTGAACCAATTTGGATCCAATCTAGGTTAGTCCTAATCCAATTAGAACTTAAATCAATTTTGACTCAATTGAACTCTTCAATCCTAATCCAATTAGGAGTCTTATTGATTCATTAGATTAATAATTAATTGTGACTTAAGAAACCCTAATCCAAATTAGGACATATATAATTTTAGTCCTAATCCAATTAGGACTCTATTTGAATCCGAAGTCCTAATCCGATTAGGACTCTAGGAATCCTATTCCAAGTAGGAATCCAATTTTGATTCAAAACTCCTAATCTCATTAGGATTGCAGGAATCCTATTCCAAGTAGGAATTCCAGTCCTACTCCAACTAGGATTCCCAGTCCTAATCCAATTAGGACTCTAGAAATCCTACTCGAAGTAGGACTCTTATTTCAAGTCCAATTAATTAATTCCCTTTGTTCCTTCTTCAACTGAATATCAATCGAATTGATTACTTGTGATTCATAATCACTTTTCAACCATCGGATCGGTCAATACTTTTAGTGTGTGTGACCCCATAGGTTCTACTCTGACTGGTAGTGAGATATATTGTGATCTCTATCACTATATCATTGAAAACTCCTTTCAATGGGTTGGAACGATTCCAACTCAACTCATTAGGGTTTATCGATCATCGAGATAATCCCTGTGAGTCCCACCATCCACCAGTGACACCTAGCAGCATGTAGTGGCTATCCAGTAGAATAGAAAGATGAACCTCTAGGTGCAGTTACCATGTGATACAGTCCTACTATCGTGGATCCCTGTGGGACGGAGGTCATGGACAACTCGTCAAACCCCATCGTTTGTCATATGTCAAAATTTATTCGACTCGAGTTCGATAGTGGAAAACTCTTTCTCCACTTTATATTACTGCCCTGGCCAAGGTCTTAGAACTCAGTCTAACAAATCACATAGGATCACTCCTCTTCTATCAAGGTCGATAGATTCCTTGTAGGTGCATACCCTACTCCTACAGTGAACCTACTGCAGCCAATCTACACTGCATGGACCCATATGGCTAGAGACCATGTATGTGTGCAGTCAAACTACAATAACCTCACTGTGAGTAGCCGAAGCACCGCAGGTCAAAGGACCAGTCACACTACTGCAACATCAAGCAAGTCACTGACGAGTAGATAGACATCCAAGTGACTTCTTGTCTTGGTCACGCTCAGTACCCTTGTTCTCTAACAAGCACCTGCACTATCACTTCAGTGTCCCTACACTGTGGACTCAAGTCTCGTCCATCCAGAAGGAAAGTGATCTGTGCACTGATCGGATCGATCACCGTCCTCGTGATGATCCATTGATCAGGAGCATTTAGAAATTAATCACCAATGATACATGGCTCAAATTCTCAACTCTTGAGAATATGTATCATCATCTTATTAATTTCTTGGACGATTCATAGACACATAAATAATATGAATGAAAAGATGCCTTTTATTTATTCAATAATAAATAGTCAAGTACAAAATTATGTCCCTAGAATTAACAATGTGTCAGCCAGATTGGCTTCTAGGGCATACATCTAACACGTCCATTATGCAATGAAAACACTTTTTCTTGCAATTGGCATTTTTCTTGGAACTTCCTTACTTGGCTTTTTATCCTTTTTCTGCTTCTTTGTCGGCTTCTTTTTCTTCCAGATAGACTCTCTCTTGGAAGTAGAAACCAACTCGACAGCAAGAACGATGCCCCTTGAACTCTTCAAGGTCTCTAAGGTAGTTACCAATTTATTTAACAATTCTGTTTTAGTGCATACAATCTTGTTCATATGGTATGTGGAGTGATTGATTAAAACCCTATTTGATTTTGATGAGCTCAAAGCATTAGAGTATATATGTTGTTTACTAATGAATTCAATTGAGTGTTTCAGTGAAAATCTTGTCTAAGTGTCTCAAGACTTGGTTCATAATATTTTGGATAAGTTAAGAAGTCAGTTTGAACCAAAGTCTGAGACTCGAGTCGACTCCAGAGTATTACGAGTCGACTCCAAGCGTATCAGGATCACTGGCACGGGCTCGAGTCGACTCCTGACCATTACGAGTCGACTCCAACTGAGAACAGACAGACAAACAGAAAGCATCAACTCAAAATCTATCAGCGGGTCGACTCCTGAAGTGCGCGAGTCGACTCCGATGTTTACCGAGTCAACTCCGGAGAAGTATGAGTCGACTCCAAGGAGTTACAGGCAGAAAAGTCAGAGAGCGGTTTTCGACCCTGAGATTCGAGTCGACTCCTGTGGAACGCGAGTCGACTCCGATGGTTGGCAGGTCGACTTCAAAGATAGTGAGAGTCGACTCTCAGCAGTACACAAGGCAAAAGTCAGAGAGCGTTTTTCGGACTCTGAGATTCGAGTCGACTCCCGCATTGCACGAGTCGACTCCGAGACACCGCGACCCCAAAGAAGACAGAAGACCAATTTGTTGTCTCTGAGATTCGAGTCGACTCCCAGACAGCTCGAGTCGACTCCAAGGCAGCGCTTCACCAAAAACACAGAAGACTAAGTTTCGGAAACTGAGAGCCGAGTCGACTCCGGAACAGTTCGAGTCGACTCCAAGACTGGACGAGCCAAAAGACAGTAGATCGAGAGTTCGGGCTCTGAGCGCCGAGTCGACTCCCAGGATTGTCGAGTCGACTCGAGTGGACCAAGTTCAAAAATAGATCCACGGACTCCATGGGATGAGCCGACTCCGAAAATGCCAAGTCAGCTCCAGAAGTTGGCGAGTCGACTCTGGGTCAAGTCGAGTCGACTCCCAGTCGAAGAGGCGACTTTAATTCAAATCCGGAACAGTTGCCGAGTCGACTCCAGAAAAGCATGAGTCGACTCCCGCTACAGCCGAGTCGACTCCTGATCGCGCGAGTCGACTCCAACGCACCAACGGACATATTGTCAGGCTGTGCAGAGTGTGCAGAACGGGCAGAAAAAGGTCTCTAACGGCTAGTTTCCGTGGGGGATGGCTTAAATAGCCACAGAAGACTGTAGCAAGGTAGAGAACAACTATTCCACTCAAAGTAATCAAGCTTTCAATCTCTGCAACCTGGTTTTCAACGGAAAAGAGGGAAGAGCAACATTACCTGCATCCACCTACTTCTTCCCAACATTGAAAGAGATCTCCTCCTGCATTCAAGTCGACCAGACATTCAAGAGGAGACCCGAAGTTCAAGAAGCCCTACTCTACTCCAACTCAAACGTGTTTGAGGGCTTCTAACTTCTCTTTTGTTTATATTGTTATTTATCTGCTTTTGAGAAGCTCTGTTTTTCTGTTACTCCTTTTTACTTCCATCTTGTCTTTGCTTGGTTCAATCGGGGGATTGAATCAAGGGTATTGAGGTTGGTTGGTGAGCCGAGTGTAAAACCAACGTGTAAGGGTTCGATTGTGATCCCGGAAAAATAATCGGGTTGGTTCTAGTCGGTGAGCCTGGAAAAATCGACCGAGTTCGTTGTGAGCTCGTAAAACAACAAGTTTGGTTGTGAGCTTGGAAAACAACCGGCTGTAATCCAAGGGGTTATAGTGAATTCCCAAGTGAGACTTGGGGAGTGGACGTAGGAGCAAGGGTTAGCTCCGAACCACTATAAAAGCCTTGTGTTTGTGATTGTTTGTCTCTTTCTTTTACTCTCATTTCATTCACAGCACATAGCAATTAATTAATCATCTTGGTAAAGCATTAATTAGTCATCCATAATGTTTTAAATAGATAAATTCTTTTAAAACCCAATTCACCCCCCCTCTTGGGTTGTCTATCTGGGCAACAAGTGGTATCAGAGCCTAAACTCTTCTACCCTAAGAGTCAAAGATCAAAATGACAACCCCATTTGGATCTTCCCACATTGAGGGTCAGTCCACCCAAAGACCCCCATTCTTTAATGGATCTGACTACTCATATTGGAAGGCTAGGATGAGAATATTCATCCAAGCCCAAGACTATGAGATGTGGACCATTGTAGCAAATGGGCCATACATCCCATCCATTTATGTAGAGGGTGTCACTATACCCAAACTCGAAAAGGATTGGGATGAACACGACATGAGAAAGGCACAACTCAATTCTAAAGCAATGAATGTGCTTTACTGTGCACTAGATAGGAATGAATTCAATAGAGTCTCTACTTGCAATTCTGCAAAAGAGATTTGGGATAGACTTGAAGTAACCCATGAGGGCACGAATCAAGTCAAAGAATCCAAAATAAATATATTGGTTCATAAGTATGAACTATTTAAAATGGATTCTAATGAAACAATCACTTGCATGTTCACTAGATTCACTGACATTGTCAATGGCCTAAAAAGTCTTGGCAAAAACTATACTAACAGTGAGCTTGTCAGGAAGATTCTTCGATGTCTACCAAGGTCATGGGAAGCCAAGGTGACGGCAATCCAAGAAGCTAAGGACTTGAACAAGCTTCCACTTGAAGAGCTCCTTGGATCCCTAATGACTCACGAGCTAACCATGAAGCAACACAGCGAAGAAGAGTCCTCACATAAGAAAAAGGTAATAGCTCTTAAATCCACATCATCTAACAAAGATTTGTCTTGCAGTAGCAGCAGTGAAGAAGAAGATCATGAGGGAGATGATGATGAGGCTCTTCTTGTGCGCAAGTTCAGAAAATTCATCAACCACAAGAAGTCCTATCATCAAAGGAGAGGCCCCTCAAATTTCTATCGCAAGGATAAAGGTAAGGAAAGGAAAAATGAGGGGATTGGATGCTATGAGTGCAAGAAGCCGGGACACATCAGAGCTGAGTGTCCCTTACTTAAGAAGGGCAGCAAGTACAAGAAGAAGAAAGCCCTTGTCACCACCTTATCGGACTCCGACGCATCATCTTCATCATCGGATGAGGAACAAGAAGAAAAGGCCAATTTCTGCTTTATGGCCAACGAAAATGAGGTAACATCCGAAACGCATCTAGATTTTACTTTTGATGAACTTTATGATGCATTTAATGAACTAATGATTGAATATAAGGCTATAAACATTAAGAATAAAGAGCCAAAACTAGCTAATCAAACTTACATACATAAATATGATAAACTAGTTAAGGATAAGGACTGTATCACCAAAGAAAATCTAGAACTTAAGACAAGCAACCAACTCTTAATTAAAAAAACTAACACCTTAAGTAAAGATAATGAAAAACTAACTAAGAAAATTTCAGAACTTAAAAACAATAAACAAATCTTAAACGAAAATCTCATAAAAGACTTGAATACTCTAAAAACGGAAAAACAAACTCTAACTAAAGAACTTGGAAAATACAAATCTTTGATTGAGAAATTTACTTATAGTTCTGAAAAATTAAATATGATACTTAATAGTCAACGTGCAGTATTCAATAGAGCAGGTTTAGGATATAAACCTAAAAATAAGCAAAAACATCTTAGTAACTTCTTTGTTAAAGCAGGAGAAAGTAAAACTAAGAAAATAACCTGTTTTGTTGTGAAAAATTAGGACATAAGGCAAATGTGTGTAATTATAGAAAAGGAAAAACAAAAGGAAAAATTAAAAGGGTATGGGTTCCAAAAGGAACCAACATGACTAACCATGAAGGACCCAAGAAAACTTGGGTACCTAAGATTATATGATTTGCTTGTGTAGGAGTGTCTTGCAGCCAAGGTCAACAAAAATTGCTGGTACTTGGATAGTGGCTGCTCAAGACACATGACGGGTGACAAGGATCAATTCTTCACCCTTGAAGCTAAGAAGGGAGGTGCTGTGACTTTTGGAGACAATAACCAAGGTCACATCATTGGTATAGGTAAAGTTCAAATTACCCCTTCTACTTTTATTGATAATGTTCGATATGTTGATGGTCTTAAGCATAATTTATTAAGCATTAGTCAATTATGTGATAGAGGCTATAATGTTATGTTTAAACCATCACTATGCATCATAACAAACCCAAATGATAATAGTTTAGTTTTTAAAGGAATAAGACGTGGGAATGTGTATGTTGTAGATCTTAAGGATCTTGCCAAACACAACCTATGCTTAGTTGTTAATGAAACTAAGGACAATGATGCTAGTTGGTTATGGCACCGTAAGTTAGGTCATGTAAGCATGGACACAATATCTAAACTAGTTAAAAGAGATTCTGTGATAGGTTTGCCAAAACTAAGATTAGAAAAGAATAAAATATGTGAAGCTTGTCAATATGGCAAACAATCTAGGAACTCCTTTAAATCCATAAAATGTGTCTCTACCTCTAGACCTCTAGAATTATTACACATGGACCTATTCGGACCAACTAGAACAACAAGCCTAGGTGGAAATAAATATGGTCTAGTCATTGTAGATGATTATTCTAGATACACTTGGGTTATGTTCTTAGCACATAAAGATCAAGCTTTTTCAGTATTTAAAAAGTTTCATAAGGAAGTAACCAATGCTAGAGATACTACAGTAATAGCTATTAGAAGTGACCATGGTACCGAATTTGAAAATCATTTATTTGATGAGTTTTGTAATAAAAAGGGAATAACTCACAATTTTTCTGCACCTAGGACACCACAACAAAATGGAGTTGTGGAGAGGAAAAATAGAACTCTAGAGGAAATGGCTAGAACTATGTTATGTGAAAGTAACCTCCCTAAGTACTTTTGGGGAGAAGCCATTAATACTTCTTGTCATATATTAAATAGAGTTCTATTGAGACCCATTATAAAGAAAACACCTTATGAACTTTGGAAAAACAGAAAACCAAAGGTAAACTACTTTCATGTTTTTGGATGTAGGTGTTTTGTTCATAATAATGGGAAAGATAATCTAGGAAAATTTGACTCAAAATCTGATGAGGCTATATTCTTGGGGTACTCTACAACTAGCAAAGCCTATAGAGTCTTTAATAAAAGAACCCTAGTTATAGAAGAATCTATACATGTTGTATTTGATGATTCTAGTGACATCTCTTCTAGCAAGAGAGTTAATTTTGATGATGATGCTGAAATTCTTGAAGAAAAGATAGATGAGATGACATTACAAGATGATAATCAAAAATTAATTGAAGGTGCATCATCAAGCCAAGAGGCTATTGTGGATCATGGACTAACTAAAGCTTGGAGGTATGCTCACGGGCATCCTAAGGAATTAATTCTAGATGATCCATCTCAACCTATTAGGACTAGGGCATCCCTTAGGAACTTAAATAATCATCTAGCTTTTGTTTCTCATTTTGAGCCCAAACACATAGAAGAAGCTGAAAAAGATGTAAATTGGATAAATGCAATGCAAGAAGAATTAAACCAATTTACTAGAAACAAAGTATGGAATCTAGTTGAAAGACCTACTGAATATTCAATTATAGGTACCAAATGGATTTATAAAAATAAACTTGATGAAAATGGTACTGTAATAAGGAATAAGGCTAGATTAGTAGCCAAGGGTTATAATCAAGAAGAAGGTATAGACTTTGATGAAACCTTTGCTCCGGTAGCTAGACTTGAAGCAATTAGACTTTTACTAGCTTTTGCATGCTCTAAGGACTTTAAGTTATTTCAAATGGATGTAAAAAGTGCATTTTTAAATGGGTATATTAATGAGGAGGTATATGTAGAACAACCTCCTGGTTTTGAAAATCATCAATACCCTAATCATGTTTATAAATTGAATAAAGCACTTTATGGTTTAAAACAAGCACCTAGAGCATGGTATGAGAGGCTTAGCAAATTCCTATTAGAACATGAGTTCTCTAGGGGTATTGTAGATACTACATTGTTTCTAAAGAAGAAAAACAAAGATATGTTGTTAGTATAGATTTATGTTGATGATATTATTTTCGGTGCTACTAACAATCGTCTCTGCGAAGAATTTGCTAACTTGATGCAGAGTGAATTTGAGATGAGCATGATGGGAGAGCTGAATTACTTCCTTGGACTTCAAATCAAACAATCTGAAGGAGGCATCTTCATCAATCAAGCCAATACATCAAGGAGATGCTCAAGAAGTTTGATATGGAGGGAAACAAATCAATCAGCACCCCCATGAGCTCATCATGCAAATTAGACCAAGGTGAATCAGATAAATCTGTAGATCAGAAACTATATAGAGGTATGATAGGATCCTTATTGTATCTTACTGCAAGTAGACCTGATATCATGTTTAGTGTTTGCATGTGTGCTAGATATCAGGCTAATCCTAAGAAATCACATCTAATTGCAGTAAAGAGAATCTTTAAATACCTAATAGGAACAAAGAATATAGGGTTATGGTATTCTAAAGAATCTAGCCTGAACTTAATAGGTTATACAGATTTAGACATTGCTAGATGTAAACTTGATAGAAAAAGCACCAGCGGGTCATGTCAATTCCTAGGAGAAAACTTAATATCATGGTTTAGCAAGAAACAAAACTCGGTTGCATTATCTACTGCTGAAGCTGAATATGTTGCAGCCGGGAGTTGTTGTGCTCAAATCTTATGGATCAAACAACAATTAGAAGATTATGGCATTAAACAAGATAAAATACCCATTAATTGTGATAATACAAGCGCCATTAATCTAACTAAAAATTCAATTCAGCATTCAAGAACTAAACATATTGAGATAAGACATCACTTCATAAGAGATCATGTACTGAATGGTGATGTGACACTCCAATTTGTTTGTACTGATGATCAATTAGCTGATATTTTTACAAAACCCCTAAGTGAAGAGAGATTTAGTGTGCTTAGGAGGGGATTAGGAGTGATTGATCCATCCTAGTGGTAGTTTCCACTAGATTCATTGATTTTGATGATTAGATTGTGGTTAAAATAGAGTTTCTTTTCAATGATCATCAAATCAGATCATAATTTAGTGATTTTCCCTCATTCGGCACGAACATAGCATGATTTTTAGGTGCGTGCCAAAGTTCGAGACGACTCGAGTAAGTTTCAGAGTCGGCTCGTAAGGGGGAGTCGACTCGCGCTTAGTCGGGAGTCGACTCGAGGTCGATGGCAGCAGAGGTGGAGTCGACTCGCATACAGTCGGGAGTCGACTCGCGCATAAGGAGAGTCGGGGTCAATAGGCGCATAAGGAGAGTCAACTCGCGCATACTTTGGAGTCGACTCGAGGTCGAGTCGACTCGCGACTCAGAGGAGTCGACTCGCAGTCGGGATCCGACTTTTTAACCCTAGCTCCATCGTTTTCAAAACATTTCTATTCTCCGCTGCCACTGTTCACAAGCCCTAGAGCCGACTCCTAGGTCGTCCCCGGTCGTCCCCAAGCTTTTTCCGTCGACTTTTCACCGTCCATTAGGGCTTTTCCTCCCATTCTAGGTCACTATGCCTCGTAAAGCCGTCGTCCGGAAGAGGCCCCAACCCGAGGCCGGTCCCGAGAGGCGCTCCAAGGCTCGGCACGATCCCGCGAGGTCACAACCTCCGGCTCGTTCCCCGCCGAGGGCGGTTCCCGCGAGGCCGTGCGCCGGGAAGGCGGTCTCCACCGGGAGATACGTCGATTTCGACTATCTCTCCTGGGAGGGCTTCACCATAGGTGAGAGATTGCGTGTCCAGGGCTTAGAGTATTTCCTTACATTAGATCTCTCCACTTACCCTGGATTAGTTAGAGAGTTTTACGGTACCGTCCATCGGGGAGATGGGGGTATCGAGGGCACGGTAGCCAGTGTCCCTCTGTTCGTTATGGAGGATCTTATTGCCCACATCCTCCACCTTCCACAAGTAGGGGTGGCTCCCACACACCCCGAGGACAGGACTGAGGCCCTTACGGCCATACTAGGATATCCTCCTCAGTCCCCTTTAGACGAGGTATCCGCTAGCTCACTTCCTGTTGAGGTGCGGATCCTCCTGAGTATTTTGTCTAGGTCCATTTTCCCGAAGACTGGCCGCTTCGATTTTGTTTCTGAGAGGGACCTCGCCCTTATGTTTTATATTCTTCAGGACACCCCAATCAACTTCCCCAAACTCATTTATAGGTATCTATGTGAGCCACTAGATAGACCTAGGCTCACCCTTCCCTACGGTATGTTGTTCACTCTTTTGTTTAGGGAGTACGAGATTCCTATTCCTGAGGGGGAACCTCTCGCGCATTGCGATGGACAGATCGCATGCGTCCGGGGACCCTACACAGGATGGGGTTTCGGAAGGTAAAGGGAACATGGGTTAGGAAGTCATCCACCTCCACACATACCTCCAGACACTCTCCTAGCCCTGAGCCAGATTCTGACTATCCTGACTTTTCCTCCACTTCTGCTCCTACCACCTCAGCCGGACCTTCCTCCTCAGCTCCACCACCTATGGAGGTCTGGATCGCTCCTGAGCAGCTCCTGGAGTTGCGGCAGGAGATTGTTAGAGACCTGCGAGATGAGCTACTTCGGGAGCTCCGAGGTTCATTGCCAGCTCCCACTCCTGCACCCACATCTTCTGAGTTGGTCCCTTTCTTGACAGCCGTGACTGACATGACGGCCCATGTACGGGAAGAGATCTACAACGTGAGGAGTTTGATTCAGGCTCAGTTCTCCAGTATGAGTGAGGTCACGGGCATCACTCGGAAGATACGCGATGACATCCGGAAGGACATGAGCACCACTACCCAGGGGGCCGAGCGCTTGTCGAATGTGCTCATCGACAAGCTGGACGCACTGCAGAAGTCGGTCCTCGAGCTCGATACGACACAGAGCAGGGCCATTCAGGCCGTTATCCGACAGCTCGAGAACGTCACCAATGCGGTCCAAGCACTGGTTGAGCGCATGCCTCGGGGAGCCACATCCTCGAGAGGAGGAGATGCATCCTCGAGAGGAGGAGATACATCCTCGAGAGGGGGAGCCACATCCTCGAGAGGAGGAGCTACATCCTCGAGGAGACCGTAGCTGCTTTTGTGTTTTATTTTGACATGTACTGTTTTGCTTTACTTATTGTATTCTCAAATGCATTCACATACACATCAATACAATGAGTAGACATCTTATCTTCATTTCTGTGCAATTTGATCTATGGTTGATTGTGTGTTCTGCTTACCTCCTTTTTTTTTTTTTGATACAATGTCAAAAAGGAGGAGAAATATTGAATAGATATGTAAATAGAATCAACATAAAAGAAATCAAAATGAGAATCAAAAATTAAAACATAATTTGTTCTTAGTGGATTTGGTACCTCGAGGCTCATTATCTCTCTTTTGGGGCTCCTAATGGAGTAATCTCCAGAATCTATTCAAGGGATATTCGAAGATTAGTTGAATCCTACTCAAGAACAAATTGACAGATTTTCCCTCTAAAAACCAAAAATTTAAGCTCAAAAACTTCAATGCATTAAAAGGAGATTCAGAGAATCAAAAAAATAGAATGCATATGTTGAGGGGGAGAATCTGAATTTTTTTTAAGAAAGCCAAATCATTAAATATATATAAGCCAAACAATTGATTGCATGATATGAAGGCTTATATAATTCCAAATGAAAGGGGGAGCTTTAACTCCAAAATTTATTGTTTCACACCTTTCAAGCTTGGATATATTAAATTACCAGACATATGAATTCATTTATGGATTTTATTTCCTTGTTTATTGAGCAATTCACTTTACATATACTCAAAGTTTTGTCATCATCAAAAAGGGGAAGATTGTGGAGTGATTGATTAAAACCCTATTTGATTTTGATGAGCTCAAAGCATTAGAGTATATATGTTGTTTACTAATGAATTCAATTGAGTGTTTCAGTGAAAATCTTGTCTAAGTGTCTCAAGACTTGGTTCATAATATTTTGGATAAGTTAAGAAGTCAGTTTGAACCAAAGTCTGAGACTCGAGTCGACTCCAGAGTATTACGAGTCGACTCCAAGCGTATCAGGATCACTGGCACGGGCTCGAGTCGACTCCTGACCATTACGAGTCGACTCCAACTGAGAACAGACAGACAAACAGAAAGCATCAACTCAAAATCTGTCAGCGAGTCGACTCCTGAAGTGCGCGAGTCGACTCCGATGTTTACCGAGTCGACTCCGGAGAAGTATGAGTCGACTCCAAGGAGTTACAGGCAGAAAAGTCAGAGAGCGGTTTTCGACCCTGAGATTCGAGTCGACTCCTGTGGAACGCGAGTCGACTCCGATGGTTGGCAGGTCGACTCCAAAGATAGTGAGAGTCGACTCTCAGCAGTACACAAGGCAAAAGTCAGAGAGCATTTTTCGGACTCTGAGATTCGAGTCGACTCCCGCATTGCACGAGTCGACTCCGAGACACCGCGACCCCAAAGAAGACAGAAGACCAATTTGCTGTCTCTGAGATTCGAGTCGACTCCCAGACAGCTCGAGTCGACTCCAAGGCAGCGCTTCACCAAAAACACAGAAGACTAAGTTTCGGAAACTGAGAGCCGAGTCGACTCCGGAATAGTTCGAGTCGACTTCAAGACTGGACGAGCCAAAAGACAGTAGATCGAGAGTTCGGGCTCTGAGCACCGAGTCGACTCCCAGGATTGTCGAGTCGACTCGAGTGGACCAAGTTCAAAAATAGATCCACGGACTCCATGGGATGAGCCGACTCCGAAAATGCCAAGTCAGCTCCAGAAGTTGGCGAGTCGACTCCGGGTCAAGTCGAGTCGACTCCCAGTCGAAGAGGCAACTTTAATTCAAATCCGGAACAGTTGCCGAGTCGACTCTAGAAAAGCATGAGTCGACTCCCGCTACAGCCGAGTCGACTCCTGATCGCGCGAGTCGACTCCAACCCACCAACGGACATATTGTCAGGCTGTGCAGAGTGTGCAAAACGGGCAGAAAAAGGTCTCTAACGGCTAGTTTCCGTGGGGGATGGCTTAAATAGCCACAGAAGACTGTAGCAAGGTAGAGAACAACTATTCCACTCAAAGTAATCAAGCTTTCAATCTCTGCAACCTGGTTTTCAACGGAAAAGAGGGAAGAGCAACATTAACTGCATCCACCTACTTCTTCCCAACATTGAAAGAGATCTCCTCCTGCATTCAAGTCGACCAGACATTCAAGAGGAGACCCGAAGTTCAAGAAGCCCTACTTGTTGGGAACCCGCCCATGCCGCTGATATTTCAAAAATTTTCAGATGGCAGCGGAATCGGCATGCACGGGTTCGACGTTCATCGCATGAACGCTTGTTTCGAGACCTTTCGTAATTAGGTAAGAATTAAAACTTTTAGAACTAATAGGAAGATCAAATCTTCACCTTGCGCGGGTAGATGATCACCGCGAATCTGAATTCGTGGTTTTGGAAGAGGGTTCGTTTGAAGCCGTTCAAACGTCCGGCCTCTACGGGTATCCACACGAAGTAGAGAACCGATCAAAGCTTTCTTGTCTTCCCGGGGTGCTAGCTCCCTTGCAAAGACTCCTTTGATGGCTGATCTCTTCTCTTTCTTTCAACTCTTGAAAGTGCTTGAGAGGAGGAAGAAGAAGAAGGAACTCAAGGAAGAAGAACACAGCTTCTGCAGCCTTCTTTCTTTTCCCTGCGTTGGAAGAAGGATTGGAGGAAGAGGAAGACGCCAACGCTTGGACCTTGCTCTTCCTTTGCTTGCGGCTGAACTAAGAGAGGAGAGGGGAGGGTGGCGGCAGCAAGAGGAGGATGGCTCCAATACCTAGGGCGCCGGCCTCATGGTGCTTCTTATAGCCATCAAGGGCTCCTCCAAAGTAGGAGCCCTAGATGGTTTTCCAAAGAAAGAAAGGGGGGGTGCGCCGGCCCCTCTCTCTCCTTCAATCCGCACCATCCAAGATGAGAGGGGCTGATGCCCCTCTTACTTGGTTAACCTAATCCTCTTCCAAAGAGGATTAGGTGCCTCTCTCATGGTTTAATCCTAATCTAATTAGGATTAGCCAATTGGGTTCAATCTATACTAGTCCTAATCCAATTAGGACTTGAATGAACCATGACTCAATTGAACTCTTCAATCCTAATCCAATTAGGAGTCATGTTGATTCATTAGATTAATAATTAATTTGGACTTAAGGAATCCTAATCCAATTAGGATTTGTTTAATTTTAGTCCTGATCCAATTAGGACTCTACTTGAATCCGAAGTCCTAATCCAATTAGGATTTCTAGAAATCCTACTCCAAGTAGGAATCCAACTCAAAACTCCTAATCTCATTAGGATTGAGGAATCCTATTCCAAATAGGAATCCCAGTCCTAATCCAATTAGAACTCTAGTTATCCTACCCGAAGTAGGATTCTTGTTTTAAGTCCAATTAATTAATTCCTTTTGTTCCTTCTTCAACTTCTTATCAATCAAATTGATTTCTTGTGATTCCTAATCACGATTTCAACCATCGGATCGGTCAATACTTCTAGTGTGTGTGACCCCATAGGTTCTATTCTGACTGGTAGTGAGATATATTGTGATCTCTATCACTATATCATTGAAAACTCCTTTCAATGGGTTGGAACGATTCCAACTCAACTCATTAGGGTTTATCGATCATCAAGATAATCCCTATGAGTCCCACCATCCACCAGTGACACCTAGCAGCATGTAGTGGCTACCCAGCAGAATGAAATGATGAACCTCTAGGTGCAGTTAACATGTGATACAGTCCTACTATCGTGGATCCCTACAGGACGGAGGTCATGGACAACTCGTCAAACTCCATCGTCTGTCATATGTCAAGATTTATTCGACTCGAGTTCGATAGTGAAAAACTCTTTCTCCACTGTGCATACTGCCCCGGCCGAGGTCTTACGAACTCAGTCTTATAAATCACATAGGATCTCTCCTTATCTATCAAGGTCGATAGATTCCATATAGGTGCATACTCTACTCCTACAGTGAACTTACTGCAGCCAATCTACACTGCATGGACCCATATGGCTAGAGACCATGTATGTGTGCAGTCAAACTACAATAACCTCACTGTGAGTAGCCGAAACGCCGCAGGTCAAAGGACCAGTCACACTACTGCAACATCAAGCAAGTCACTGACGAGTGGATAGACATCCAAGTGACTTCTTGTATTGGTCACGCTCAGTACCCTTGTTCTCTAACAAGCACCTGCACTATCACTTCAGTGTCCCTACACTGTGGACTCAAGTCTCGTCCATCCAGAAGGAGAGTGATCTGTGCACTGATCGGATCGATCACCGTCCTCGTGATGATCCTTTGATCAGGAGCATTTAGAAATTAATCACCAATGATACATGGCTCAAATTCTCAACTCTTGAGAATATGTATCATCATCTTATTAATTTCTTGGACGATTCATAGACACATAAACAATATGAATGAAAAAGATGCCTTTTATTTATTCAATAATAAATAGTCAAGTACAAAATTATGTCCCTAGAATCAACAATGTGTCAGCCAAATTGGCTTCTAGGGCATACATCTAACAATCTTCCACTTGCACTAAAGCCAATTGGTCATATATCTTAGGCCCATCTTCTCAAGGTGGGCTTCAGTCTTTTGCTGACTCAGCTGCTTAGTGAAAGGGTCTGCCACGTTATCCGCGGAGTCTACTCTCTGCACCTCTACATATTTCTTCTCCACATAGTCGCGTATGAGGTGAAAGCGCCGCTCTATATGCTTAGACTTCTGATGAGACCTTGGCTCCTTAGCAAGGGCTATGGCGCCATTGTTATCGCAGTAGAGTGTTATGGCATCTGATGTCATCACATCCAGCTCTGCAATGAATTTCTTGAACCAGAAGCCTTCCTTAGCAGCTTCAGAGGCGGCGATGTATTCGGCTTCCATAGTCGAATCAGCAATGATCGGTTGTTTAGAACTCTTCCAATTCACCGTACCACCATTGCACAAGAACACGTATCCAGATGTTGACTTCCTGTCATCGACATCAGTCATGAAGTCTGAATCTGTGTACCCTTCTACCTTTAACTCTGATGATCCTCCAAAAACCAAGAATAAATCTTTAGTTCTTCTCAAGTACTTAAGAATATTCTTCACAGCTGTCCAGTGTTCTTCACCTGGATTCGACTGATATCTGCTTGTGACACTCACAGCAAGAGCTATATCAGGTCGTGTACATAGCATGGCATACATGAGGCTTCCTATTGCCGATGCATAAGGAATCTTGCTCATGCGTTGAATCTCCTCAGATGTGTCGGGGCACATCTTCTTGGAGAGATGAATTCCATGCCTTAGGGGTAAGAGACCCCTCTTGGAGTTTTCCATGCTGAACCTCTTCAGCACCTCCTCTATGTACATTTTCTGTGACAGGCCAAGCATCCTTTTAGATCTATCTCTATAGACCTTTATTCCCAAAATATAGGATGCTTCCCCAAGGTCTTTCATGGAGAATTCTTTTGACAACCAGACCTTGACCGAGGTTAGCATGGAAATATCATTCCCAATCAGGAGAATGTCATCTACGTACAGTACGAGAAAAACGACAGCACTCCCACTAACCTTTTTATAAACACATGGTTCCTCCTCGTTTTTGATGAAATCAAACATTTTGATTGCATCATCGAAACGAGTGTTCCAACTCCGAGAGGCTTGCTTTAGTCCATAGATGGATCTTTGCAGCTTGCAGACCTTGTGATCTCCATCACTGGAAGTGAAACCCAAAGGCTGTTCCATATAGATATCTTCATCAAGATATCCATTCAGAAAAGCAGTTTTCACATCCATCTGCCAGATTTCATAATCATGAAATGCTGCAATGGCAAGCAATGTTCGGATGGATTTTAGCATGGCTACAGGTGAAAAGGTCTCCTGATAGTCAATGCCTTCGCGCTGACTATACCCTTTCGCCACAAGCCTTGCCTTATAGGTCTCTACCTTTCCATCCGAACCTATCTTCCTTTTGTAGATCCATTTGCATCCAATAGGTACAATACCTTCTGGTGGATCTACTAAGGTCCAGACTTGGTTGGAATGCATGGAGTCTATCTCTGACTTCATAGCTTCCAGCCATTTCTCGGAATCGATATCAGATATCGCCTCGTTGTATGTTTTGGGATCCTGTATGTGATCCCTATCTCCCACTAGGAACATTTCCTCAGTATCCTCTTCAAGTATACCTAAGTATCTATCAGGAGGATGGGAGACTCTACTAGATCTACGAGGTGGTTGAGGGACATCGTGTACTGGCTCCTTATGAATAGGTTCTATAGGATCCATGACTCGTTGCTTTTCAGAGACTTTCTCTTCAAGCTCAATTTTCCTCCCACTGCCTCTATCAAGGATAAACTGATTTTCCAAGAAGATGGCATGACGGCTCACAAACACATTGTGATCCTCTGAGACGTAAAAATTGTATCCTAATGACTCTTTAGGATATCCTATAAAACGAGCACTTATGGTCCTAGCCTCTAACTTGTCCGCCTGTAGTCGCTTGACGTGGGCCGGACATCCCCAAATCTTGAGATGACCCAGACTTGGTTTCTTACCATGCCATATCTCATACGGTGTGGTAGGAACGGATTTAGAGGGAACTCTATTCAATAAATAAATCGCTGTGAGTAAGGCATCTCCCCAAAGGAACATAGGTAAATCAGTGAAGCTCATCATGGACCTGACCATATCCAATAGGGTCCGATTTCTCCTCTCTGACACCCCGTTGAGTTGAGGTGTTCCCGGAGGTGTCCATTGTGAGACTATGCCGTTTTCTTTGAGATAGTTCCGGAATTCCCCACTAAGGTATTCTCCTCCTCGATCTGATCGAAGAGCCTTAAGAGGTTTTCCAGTTTGTTTTTCTACTTCATTCTTGAACTCTTTGAACTTTTCAAAGGATTCAGACTTGTGTCTCATAAGATACACATACCCATACCGTGAATAATCATCGGTAAAGGTAATGAAGTAAGAATAACGTCCCCTGGCTAGCACATCGAATGGGCCACATACATCTGTATGTACTAGGGTAAGTATTTCAGTGGTCCTCTCCCCATGTCCTACAAAGGGTAGTCTGGCCATCTTTCCTTGAAGACAGGACTCGCAAACTGGATATGACTCGGAAGTCAATGAGCCTAAGAGCCCATC
Organism: Phoenix dactylifera; assembly: GCF_009389715.1. Lineage (NCBI taxonomy): Eukaryota > Viridiplantae > Streptophyta > Magnoliopsida > Arecales > Arecaceae > Phoenix > Phoenix dactylifera. The sequence goes on along the minus strand of NW_024068999.1, from coordinate 7,911 downwards.
TTTATCCATTTTGTTCATTCTATCTTCTCCAATATGGCCAAGTCTGAGGTGCCACAAATATCTTTGGTTTATCTCATCTCTGGATCTTTTGGATCCTTTGGCACTCACATCTTGCTCGGTAACATTCACAGATACATCCATATGTAAATGGTAGAGACTGTCAATCATAAAACCACGTGCGACTATTTTATTTCTCAAATAAATAGAACAGCAGTCTTTGTCAAATGTAAAAACATGACCTTCCTGTGCTAGACATGAAACAGAAATCAAATTTCTGCTAGCAACAGGTACATAATAGCAGTCTCTAAGTATTAAACTAAATCCAGACGGTAGTCGCAGATGGTAGGTGCCCACAGCCACAGCAGCAACTTTTGCCCCGTTGCCAACCCGAAGGGTTACCGCACCTTCCGCCAGCCTTCTACTTTCCTTTAGACCCTGCATGGTAGTGCACAAATGAGCACTAGAACCAGAATCTATAACCCAACTAGAAGTAGAAGAAACCGTTAGATTAGTTTCAATAATGAGCAAGTCTATACCTTCTGAAGGTGTGTCATCTTTCTTGTTCTTTAGGCTCTCGAGGTATGAAGGACAGTTTCTCTTCCAGTGGCCTTCGACATTGCAGTGGAAACATTTTCCTTTGTCGTTAGCCTTTTTCTTTTGAACTTCCTTTTTTGGCTTCTTGTCTTTCTTTTGCTTCTTTGTAGGCTTCCTTTTCTTCCAAGTAGACTTTCTCTTGGAACCAGAAGTCAACTCAGCAGCGAGGACATTGCCCCTTGAACCTTTCAAGGCTCCCTCAGCAGTTACCAACATGTTGATTAGTTCAGTCTTAGTGCATTCAATCTTATTCATGTGGTAGTTTACTATAAACTGACCAAATGAATCAGGAAGTGACTGTAGGATCAAATCCACTTGCAATTCCTTGTGCATGTCCATACCGAGCTTCTTAAGCTCCTCTAGGTCCTTGATCATGGTCAGACCGTGATCATGGACAGACTGCCCTTCGCGCATCTTCGCTTTGAAAAGCCTCTTGGACACTTCAAAACGAGCTGTGCGACTCTGCTCACCATACAACTCTTGTAGGTGTGCCAGTATGTCCCTAGCAGTCTTTATATTTTCATGCTGGCATTAGAGTTCATTAGACATAGATGCCATCATATAGCATTTTACTCTAATGTCATCGTCCAACCACTTTTTATGCATCTCACGCTGAACATCAGTGGGACGTGCTGGTAATGTGGGGATATCTGAATCAAGTATATAGCCTATCTTCTCACAGTCCAAAACTATTTTGAGATTTCTAAGCCAGTCCTTGTAATTGGTTCCGGTCAGTCGGTTGGTCTCAAGAATACGGGTCAAAGGGTTTGAAGCCGACATTGTATCTGCAGAGAGTAAAGATTCTAGTTACACTTTTGTACTTGATCCTAATCTGTCCTAAGGTCTTTTAGAACAAATGTGACTCCCACTATTTTCTCGAATTCCTCACACTCCCCTGGTAGGAAAACGGAAATCCCACACGACTAGGGTTTCTAGTGGGTACTGCGGTCCCACCAATTTACATGCCACCTCACCTAACAGTTATTGGTGACACATAGATGGATGAGTGTACAACTCTTGTACAATGCTTCTCAAGCATGTTGCAGTGCAACTTGGTCTCTAAGCCATGAAGACCTCACCTAACAGTTATTGGTCTCATTTCTTAGTTAAGTCAGACCCACCGTATAACCGTAGGAATAAAGTCGTCATTGGGTCCTCACCTAACAGTTATTGGTACCCAACCCCACCTTTACCCTACAACATCTCATGTCTATAGAGAGGTCCAGCCCCCCAATGCAACTTGACCACTGTATCCAGCCGAGACAAGTCAACATCAGAAAGGCCTTAGCAGCTCTACTACAGTGGAAGACCTATTGACTTAATATTGGTTAATCAGGTCTTAGTGTTTGCAACTTGAGCCTTTCATAAGAGGTAATCGAACAATTGGCCAGGTAAGCAGGTGGGAGGCTCCCCTTACTCAGAGAGTAAGGTCCTAATTAAGTAACCACCTTTCATGCTTTCCTAGACACCAATTAGATCAATTAATCTAATATGACTTGCTCATGTCGGTTCACTCTCGACTTGATTGAGGAGGTTTTGATTTAGGTCTCAATTGGGTTTGCTACATCACATGTAGACCTATCTACCCGACTCTCATTCACATCACATGCAAACGGCGCATTGCAGGCAGTTATAATCGCGGGCAATAATTAAAGCTAAACTTTAACTAGGTGATGATCATGGATTCTAATTAGGTCGTATTACAAGCACATGCACATCAATCGATCAAGTGGTCTTCAACTCTTGAATTGGATCCAAGCTTCCTTGATTCGATCCTTGATCAACTCTTGATCCCATCGCCATCAACCGCTTAGATCACCTTTCATCTCATGCCTTTGCTTCAACTTGATCGTTGATGTACATCACATCACAGAAATACAACCAGATGTAAAATAAAAATAAAAATAATTTACATCTCCTTTTAGGAGGCACGCAGGCCTCTCAAAACATCAAATAAGATGCATGCAAGCATCTGAAAAATTACATGACATCGCAGATCACATCGCAGGTCATTACATTTGATACCAAAAGGGGTTGAATCCTATGATCATCACCGTATGCTACAATTATAATTTTCAGATCTGAAACTTAACTGATTATATCATGACATAGGTCGCTGATCATGCTAATCATGATTCTAAACTTTGTAATCCCATTAACAATGCAATTAGAATCATCTTTTTATCACATAAAAATCAGCATGTAAAAATCAGCACCCCTGAAAAATCTGCATGCAGAATTTTTCAGCATGCATGATCATTTAATTTTCAGATCTAATATGCCTTTAGATATTTAATTCTTACCTTAATCTACGAAGCCTAGGCTCTGATACCACTGTTGGGAACCCGCCCATGCCGCTGATATTTCAAAAATTTTCAGATGGCAGCGGAATCGGCATGCACGGGTTCGACGTTCATCGCATGAACGCTTGTTTCGAGACCTTTCATAATTAGGTAAGAATTAAAACTTTTAGAACTAATAGGAAGATCAAATCTTCACCTTGCGCGGGTAGATGATCACCGCGAATCTGAATTCGTGGTTTTGGAAGAGGGTTCGTTTGAAGCCGTTCAAACGTCCGGCCTCTACGGGTATCCACACGAAGTAGAGAACCGATCAAAGCTTTCTTGTCTTCCCGGGGTGCTAGCTCCCTTGCAAAGACTCCTTTGATGGCTGATCTCTTCTCTTTCTTTCAACTCTTGAAAGTGCTTGAGAGGAGGAAGAAGAAGAAGGAACTCAAGGAAGAAGAACACAGCTTCTGCAGCCTTCTTTCTTTTCCCTGCGTTGGAAGAAGGATTGGAGGAAGAGGAAGACGCCAACGCTTGGACCTTGCTCTTCCTTTGCTTGCGGCTGAACTAAGAGAGGAGAGGGGAGGGTGGCGGCAGCAAGAGGAGGATGGCTCCAATACCTAGGGCGCCGGCCTCATGGTGCTTCTTATAGCCATCAAGGGCTCCTCCAAAGTAGGAGCCCTAGATGGTTTTCCAAAGAAAGAAAGGGGGGGTGCGCCGGCCCCTCTCTCTCCTTCAATCCGCACCATCCAAGATGAGAGGGGCTGATGCCCCTCTTACTTGGTTAACCTAATCCTCTTCCAAAGAGGATTAGGTGCCTCTCTCATGGTTTAATCCTAATCTAATTAGGATTGGCCAAATTGGGTTCAATCTATACTAGTCCTAATCCAATTAGGACTTGAATGAACCATGACTCAATTGAACTCTTCAATCCTAATCCAATTAGGAGTCATGTTGATTCATTAGATTAATAATTAATTTGGACTTAAGGAATCCTAATCCAATTAGGATTTGTTTAATTTTAGTCCTGATCCAATTAGGACTCTACTTGAATCCGAAGTCCTAATCCAATTAGGATTTCTAGAAATCCTACTCCAAGTAGGAATCCAACTCAAAACTCCTAATCTCATTAGGATTGAGGAATCCTATTCCAAATAGGAATCCCAGTCCTAATCCAATTAGAACTCTAGTTATCCTACCCGAAGTAGGATTCTTGTTTTAAGTCCAATTAATTAATTCCTTTTTCCTTCTTCAACTTCTTATCAATCAAATTGATTTCTTGTGATTCCTAATCACGATTTCAACCATCGGATCGGTCAATACTTCTAGTGTGTGTGACCCCATAGGTTCTATTCTGACTGGTAGTGAGATATATTGTGATCTCTATCACTATATCATTGAAAACTCCTTTCAATGGGTTGGAACGATTCCAACTCAACTCATTAGGGTTTATTGATCATCAAGATAATCCCTATGAGTCCCACCATCCACCAGTGACACCTAGCAGCATGTAGTGGCTACCCAGCAGAATGGAATGATGAACCTCTAGGTGCAGTTAACATGTGATACAGTCCTACTATCGTGGATCCCTACAGGACGGAGGTCATGGACAACTCGTCAAACCCCATCGTCTGTCATATGTCAAGATTTATTCGACTCGAGTTCGATAGTGAAAAACTCTTTCTCCACTGTGCATACTGCCCCGGCCGAGGTCTTACGAACTCAGTCTTATAAATCACATAGGATCTCTCCTTATCTATCAAGGTCGATAGATTCCATATAGGTGCATACCCTACTCCTACAGTGAACTTACTGCAACCAATCTACACTGCATGGACCCATATGGCTAGAGACCATGTATGTGTGCAGTCAAACTACAATAACCTCACTGTGAGTAGCCGAAGCGCCGCAGGTCAAAGGACCAGTCACACTACTGCAACATCAAGCAAGTCACTGACGAGTGGATAGACATCCAAGTGACTTCTTGTATTGGTCACGCTCAGTACCCTTGTTCTCTAACAAGCACCTGCACTATCACTTCAGTGTCCCTACACTGTGGACTCAAGTCTCGTCCATCCAGAAGGAGAGTGATCTGTGCACTGATCGGATCGATCACCGTCCTCGTGATGATCCTTTGATCAGGAGCATTTAGAAATTAATCACCAATGATACATGGCTCAAATTCTCAACTCTTGAGAATATGTATCATCATCTTATTAATTTCTTGGACGATTCATAGACACATAAACAATATGAATGAAAAAGATGCCTTTTATTTATTCAATAATAAATAGTCAAGTACAAAATTATGTCCCTAGAATCAACAATGTGTCAGCCAAATTGGCTTCTAGGGCATACATCTAACACTACTCTACTCCAACTCAAACGTGTTTGAGGGCTTCTAACTTCTCTTTTATTTATATTGTTATTTATCTGCTTTTGAGAAGCTCTGTTTTTCTGTTACTCCTTTTTACTTCCATCTTGTCTTTGCTTGGTTCAATCGGGGGATTGAATCAAGGGTATTGAGGTTGGTTGGTGAGCCGAGTGTAAAACCAACGTGTAAGGGTTCGATTGTGATCCCGGAAAAATAATCGGGTTGGTTCTAGTCGGTGAGCCTGGAAAAACCGACCGAGTTCGTTGTGAGCTCGTAAAACAACAAGTTTGGTTGTGAGCTTGGAAAACAACCGGCTGTAATCCAAGGGGTTATAGTGAATTCCCAAGTGAGACTTGGGGAGTGGACGTAGGAGCAAGGGTTAGCTCCGAACCACTATAAAAGCCTTGTGTTTGTGATTGTTTGTCTCTTTCTTTTACTCTCATTTCATTCACAGCACATAGCAATTAATTAATCATCTTGGTAAAGCATTAATTAGTCATCCACAACGTTTTAAATAGATAAATTCTTTTAAAACCCAATTCACCCCCCCTCTTGGGTTGTCTATCTGGTCAACATGGTAGTCTACTATAAACTGTTCATATGAATCTAGAAGAGATTGTAGGATCAGATCTATTTGCAATTCCCTATACATGGTCATACCGAGCTTGTCAAGCTCCTCTAGGTCTTTGATCATAGTCAAATAGTGATCGTGGACAGACTGCCCCTCACGCATCTTTGCCTTGAAGAGCCTCTTAGACACTTCAAAATATGCTGCGCGACTCTGATCACCATACAACTCTTGCAGGTGATTTAATATGTCTCTGGCAGTCTCATGTTCTCATGCTGGCATTGTAATTCATTGGACATACATGCATTGTGCAGCACCTAACTTTATTGTCATTGTTCGTCCACTTAACATGCGTCTTACGCTAATCAGTGATCGGACAGATTGGTAACACGGGGATTCCATGGTCTAGCACATACCCTAATTTCTCACAATTCAAAACTGTTTTGAAATTTGCTAAGCCAGTCTTTATAATTGGGTTTGGTCAAACGGTTGTTCTATAGGATATGAGTTAAAAGTCTAGAAGCTGACTTTATAATCCTCAGAGAGTAAAAATTCTAGTTAGAATTTTGTACTTGATCCTAATTTGTTCTAGGATCTTTTAGAACAAATGTACCTCCCACTATTTTCTCGAATTCCTCACACTCCTCTAGTACGAAAACGGAAAACCTACACGACTAGGGTTTCTAGTGGGTACTGCGGTCCCACTGATTTATATGCCACCTCACCTAACAGTTATTGGTGACACATAAATAGATGAGTGTACAACTCTTGTACAATGCTTCTCAAGCATGTTGCAGTGCTACCTGGTCTCTAAGTCATGAAGACCTCACCTAACAGTTATTGGTCTCATTTCTTAGTTAAGTCAGACCCACCATATAACCGTAGAAATAAAGTCGTCATTGGATCCTCACCTAACAGTTATTGGTGCCCAACCCCACCTTTATCCCTACAACATCTCATGTCTATAGAGAGGTCCAGCCCCCCGATGCAACTTGCCCACTGTGTCCAGCCGAGACAAGTCAACATCAGAAAGACCTTAGCAGCTCTACTACGGTGGAAGACCTATGGACTTAATATTGGTTAATCATGTCTTAGTGTTTGCAACTTGAGCTCTTCATAAGAGGTAATCGAACAATTGGCTAGGTAAGCAGGTGGAAGGCTTCTCTTACTCAGAAAGTAAGGTCCTAATTAAGTAACCACCTTTCATGCTTTCCTAGACACCAATTAGATCAATTAATCTAATATGACTCGCTCATGTTGGTTCACTCTCGACTTGATTGAGGAGGTTTTAGTTTAGGACTCATTTGGATTGGTCTATTAGTTTGCATCATATGTAAATCTATCTATCCCGCATACATTCGCATCACATGCAAATGGCACATCGCAGGTAGTTAAAATCGCAGCAATAAATAAAATCTGAATTTTAAATAGGTGATGATCATGGATTCTAATTAGGTCATATTACAAGCACATGCACGTCAGTCGATCAGCTGGTCTTCAACTCTTGAATTGGTCCTAAGCCTCCTTTATTTCAATTTCAAAAAATAAACCACGCAATAGCACGTATCCTGTAGGATAGTGATTACGGGTGTCTGTCCACAGGGATTGAAGAATAAGTTATTTTTCTTTTAAAAATAAATCAAGAAGAAGGATTTGCTAACTTGATTTAACTAAATTAATCTATGAGTATGAATTGAAATTTATCAAAGTAGATAGATCTAGGGTTTGGAATCCACCGCGTAGCATTGCATTAGGGACTGTGTTCTTAATTTTTATCTTTTGGAGATGCATGCAAATTGGCTACAAGCCTTTTAAAATAAAAGCATAAAGAGTGTTAGGAAGATCCATCTTCGGTGTAGCATGAAGTGTCTACCTAAGTATGCTAATCTAGGATGCAGCACACTTCATCTTCCTAGGCATGAATCATCTTAGACTAGCAAACATGATTAGTAACTAGCATGCTCAAAGTTTAAATATCATAAAGGAATATTTCATTAAAAATAAAAATTTAAACAAGCTCCAAAATAATAAAAAAAAAAATAAGAACTACAATGCCCTGATACATTGCTAGGGCTTCATCCAGCCCTAGA
>NW_024068998.1:0-78198 GCF_009389715.1 Phoenix dactylifera | reverse complement strand
AAATCAAGTCAAAGAATCTAAAGTGAACATTCTAGTTCACAAGTATGAGTTATTTAAGATGGAACCCCAACGAAAACCATCTTCATGCATGTTCACACGCTTCACCGATATAATAAATGGTCTAAAGAATTTGGGCAAATCCTACACTAACCCAGAACTTGTGAGTAAAATTCTCAGATCCTTGCCAAAAGCATGGAAAGCGAAGGTCACGGCGATCGTGGAAGCTAAAGACCTCAACACATTGGGACTTGAACAACTATTGGGCTCATTGATGACGCATGAGCTCACAATGAAGCAACATGAAGAAGAGTTGTCAAAGAAGAAGACAATCGCACTCAAGGCTACTTCGAGTGTGTGTGAAGAAGAAAGTAGTGAGAGTGAAGAAGAAAGCGAAGATGAGGACTTGGGTTTAATAGTAAGAAAATTTAAGAAAATTCATGAGAAGAAAGAAACCCTTCCAAGAAAGAAGTTTGGAGGGAGAAATGATTGGGAAAAGAAAAAAGAAAAGGAAAGAGACCCAATCATTTGTTATGATTGCAAGAGACCGGGACACATCCGTTCCGAATGCCCTCAACAGAAGAAGCATTTTGGAAAGAAGAAGAAGAGGCATTGAAAGCAACATGGGATGATAGTGACACATCATCCTCCGAGGAAGAGAAGAAAGAGACCGCCAATTTGTGCTTCATGGCATTCGAAGACGATGAGGTAAGTCATAGCTCAACTACAAATTTTACTTTAGAAGAATTATATAAAGCTTTTCAAGAACTCATGAGTGATTGTAGTATGTTAGGAGCAAAGAATAAAGAACTAAAAGCCTCCAATCAAAAACTAAAGGATGATATTGAAAACCTATTGATTGAGAAGGAGAGCTTCAAAAAATGTTAATAACCATTGACCTAGAAAATAAAAATTCAAAACTCAGCATTGAAAATGAAACGGCAAAAACACAAATTAAGGAATTAAATCTAAAAGTTAAAATCCTACTCAATAGTAATACCTTACTTGCGCAAAATGTTGAACTCCTTAAAAAGGATAAGGAAGAATTAGTTAAAGAAAATGTGGATCTCAAGAATGAGGTACATAAGTACAAACCAATTGTTGAAAAATTTACACATAGCTCTGAAAAGTTAAATCTTATTCTATCCAATCAAAGAGCTGTTTTTAATAAAGCCGGTCTAGGATATAAAACTAGCAAACAACAAAAGTATCTAAAGAATTTCTTTGTGAAAGCAAAAGATGTCAAATCTGAAAAACCTACATGCTTTCATTGTGGAAAAAGTGGACATAAAGCCTACTCTTGCATTCAAAGAAAGATTCAAACTAACAAGAGTACATTTGTAAGAGGTAAAAACATAACTAAAGTATGGGTGCCTAAGGGAACCAACTATACTAACCAAGAAGGACCCAAGAAGACTTGGGTACCTAAGAGCATCACTTGATTATTTTGCAGGTATGGGCTTGCAGCCGGAAATAGAAAGAGAATGTGGTATCTTGATAGTGGTTGCTCAAGGCATATGACCGGTGACAAGAGTCTCTTCGTCACCTTGAAATCAAAAGAAGGAGGAGTAGTTACATTTGGAGATAATGCTAAAGGTCAAATCGTTGGTGTTGGTAAAATCTCCATATCACCCTCCTCTTTATTGACAATGTATTGTTAGTTAATGGACTAAAACATAATTTATTAAGTATAAGTCAATTTTGTGACAAGGGCTTTAAAGTGTCATTTGAATCATCACTATGCATAATTAGTAGTCCAATTGACAATGAGATCATACTCACAGGACATAGGCATGGAAATGTTTACATGGTAGATCTTGATGATCTCACCATGAAGGATGGCCAATGTCTTGTAGCCATGGATCCCAAAGTTAATGAGACTAGTTGGTTATGGCATCGTAGGTTAGGGCATGCTAGCATGGATTTAATCTCTAAATTAATTACAAAAGATCTAGTCAAAGGACTACCAAAAATAGACTTTGAAAAGAACAAAATTTGTGCTGCATGTCAATTAGGAAAACAAACAAGAAGTTCTTTCAAGTCTAAGAACATAGTCTCAACATCAAAAACCCTTAGAACTAATTCACATGGATTTGTTTGGACCCACTAAAACTGCTAGTCTAGGGGGTAAGAAATTTGGTCTTGTAATTGTTGATGATTTTTCACGTTTTACATGGGTTTCATTTCTTGCACATAAAGATGAGTCCTTTCCCGCTTTTATCAAGTTTCATAATAGGGTTTCGAATGAACTCACTCTTAAACTAAAAGCAATTAGGAGTGATCATGGTACCGAGTTTGAAAATCAACACTTTGAAAAATTTTGTGACGAAAATGGTATCAATCACAATTTCTCGGCCCCTAGGACACCCCAACAAAATGGGGGTGGTAGAAAGGAAGAATCGCACACTAGCAGATATGGCTCGTACCATGTTGTGCGAATCGGATCTACCAAAATATTTTTGGGCTGAAGCGATAAATACTGCATGTCACATTTTAAACCGTGCATTAGTCAGATCTATTTTAAAGAAAACACCTTATGAGTTGCTGAATAATAAGAAGCCAAATATATGTTACTTTCATGTTTTCGGTTGCCGGTGTTTTATTTTAAACAATGGAAAGGACAATCTAAGTAAATTTAGTGCTAAATCAGATGAGGGGATCTTCTTAGGTTATTCCTCATCTAGTAGAGCATACAGGGTCTTCAACAAGAGAACTCTCGTTGTTGAAGAATCCATTCATGTTGTTTTTGATGAAGCTAATGGAGATTCTTCTAGAAAAGAAGAAGATAGTGATGCAGGTATACTTGAAGACAGAATGAAGGAGTTCTCCATACAAGACAAACAACTTGAAGATGAAGTCAAGAAAGATACAATTCAGCAAGATGAAGAAGATCAACCTCAAGCAAGAAATCAAGATCTTCCGAAGGAATGGAGGTATGCACATGGTCATCCAAGGGATTTAATCCTTGGTGATGCCTCACAAGGGGTAAGGACAAGATCCTCTCTAAGAAATACTAGTAATTATCTTGCTTTCGTTTCACAAATAGAGCCTAAGTCACTAGAGGAAGCCGAAAAGGATGAAAATTGGATAAATGCTATGCAAGAGGAATTAAATCAATTTGAAAGAAATCAAGTTTGGACTCTAATGAAAAGACCCCCTAATGTTTCAATCATAGGCACCAAGTGGGTGTATAGAAATAAACTAGATGAAGATGGAATAGTTATAAGAAACAAAGCTAGACTAGTTGCCAAAGGCTATAATCAGGAGGAAGGAATAGATTTTGATGAAACTTTTGCTCCTGTTGCTAGGTTAGAGGCTATTAGGCTACTTTTGGCATATGCTTGCTTCATGGATTTTAAACTCTATCAAATGAATGTAAAAAGTGCATTTTTAAATGGTTATATAATGGAGGAAGTTTATGTAGGACAACCTCCAGGTTTTGAAAACCACTTACATCCAGATTATGTTTATAAATTACATAAGCATTGTATGGACTGAAGCAAGCCCCTAGGGCATGGTATGTGTTGCCCAGAGATGATCACCCAAGAGGGGGGTGAATTGGGTGTTTTAAAACTTTTTGACTATTTAAAAGGTAAAACGCACAAATGAATGAACTAAAGCAAAGATAGAGGTATGAAAACAATCAATCGCAAACACACGGTTTTATAGTGGTTCGGAGCTTCCACTGCTCCTACATCCACTCCCCAAAGCACCTTTGGGAATTTTCACTATAATCCAAGATTACAGTCCGGTAGTTTTGCGAGTGCACTACCCAACTCGTTGTTTTACACCGAGCTAACAACAAACCCTATATCCCCCAATTTCACCTAGGCTTGGGACGCCTTTCCCTTGTTCCAAGTCCCTTGACTGGAACAAGCACGATATTGAAAGAGTTTTACAAAAGATTGGAAAGCTCTAAATAAGCAAATATAACAATGATAAACTTTAAAACCCGGAAGAATCCTTTTGCCGTTGGAAGCGTGGGAAATGATGATTCTTCCGATGTGGATCGCGTAGGCTTGAGTGTGAGCTTTGAATCCCGAGCGGAAGAAAGTAGTTGAGCTTGAAATCACTTGGGAAGCTTGAAAACACTTGATTTCTTCACTTGAATGCACTAACTCCCTTGAATCTCTCTCTCTTGCTTCTCTCTTGAATGATCTAGCTTTGGGTTGGTTAGGAGTTGTTGAGAAGCACTTAAGAGGTCCCTTTTATAGCCCAAAAAGCAAATATAGCCATTAGAGATAAAGTAAAAGAGATTTGAAATTCAAACCAAACCTGCAAAAGTTGTCAGTCGCGTCCCAGGCGCTCCGGAGACGTCTCCGCTTCAACGAGAGACGTCTCGGCTACAAGATTTTACTTTTGACGTTGTTTGGGGTCGACTCGGCTTTACGGAGACGACTCCGCTGATGAATGGTTTGAATCCTTGTTTTTCTGTTTTTCTGAGAGGGTCGTCTCGGCACTTTACGGGGACGTCTCGGCTTGTTTGTGCTTTTTGCATGGGGACGACTCCGCTCCCTTGGGGACGACTCCGCTCCCTTGGGGACGACTCCGCTTCTTTATCTCCGAAAAACATGTCTTCTGGAATTCTCTGAGAGAGTCGACTCCGCTCTTTCAGGGGACGTCTCCGCTGCTTTGTCACCGAAAAAGACATTCTCTGGAAAACCCTGAGAGAGCCGACTCCGCTACCTCGGGGATGACTCGGGAAGTCTGCTTTTTACTTGCGGGGACGACTCCGCGTACTGTGGGGATGGCTCGCGTATATCACTTGAAATCTGCCTTTCTGCCGCCACTGAGAGAGTCGACTCTGCTACTGAGAGAGTCGACTCCGACCCTGCGAGACGCCTCGCCAGGTGCCGGGGACGTCTCCCGACATGCCAGTTCTTCCTGTTTGTCCCAGAGACGTCTCTGAGACAACCCGGAGACGTCTCGGCTGTCCCTGATCTATTTTCTTCATTTCAAAAATTCTTCAATAAATCCTTAAAAATTATGGGAACATGCCTAGACTTTTCTTAACAATATTTTTAATAAAACACATAAAATCCTCAATTAAATTGTTAAGACAAATGGAATTATACTCTAGTGTGTTGTATTCATCAAAATCCATTAGGGGGTCAACAATCTCCCCCTTTTTGATGATGACAAAACACTGAGTATATGCAAAATTCGAAATTTAAACATATACACAGTATTTGTTCAGATATACAAGTCTAATGTTTTGATTAGAGCTAGACACAATGTGCATAATTTAAAATAGTCAATTTTCAGTTCTATCCTTGTGCATAAAATTAATCTTAATAGCCCTTGAGCAATTTTAGCATATCAACTGAATTTGAATCAAGTTAAAATGAAATATTGATGCTAAAGATAATTGAAAGCTAAGTTCTTTTTGACTCCCCCTTTCTTTTCCAGAATGGCAATTATCTTAAAGCCAATATTCTTCAATTTTATCTTTTCTAATTCAACTTTGGAGTATGAATTTCGTATTTTGCATTCCAATGTATCCAATATCCATATTGGTTCTACTCCCCCTTTTTGCATTTCATAATTAAGTTCTACTCCATATATATATATATCTACTTTATTTTCCCATAAATTTTGCATTCCAATGTATCTAATATCCATATTGGGTCTACTCAATATATAAGTTCTATAAGTTCTATTATATCTACTCCCCTTTTTGTCATCAACAATGAAGGGGACAAATTATCCTTAGGTGCTTAAAGCATACTTCCTAGTAAAATTCAGCATATTTCCATGAACCACTCAAGGATATTCAAGTTGTGCTCCCCCTGTCCAAGTTATTTCTATTAATGAATTTAGTCATTCATATCACTCCCCCTTTGTTTTGGTATTCATTTCAGACTCCTCTTTTTGTTAATCATAGTTATCACAAGATGTGCTCCACCTGTGTCATATGCATTGATAAGTTGTGTTAAATTTTACCACTTAAGGCATGCTATGAGATTTTTATGGCACATCACAAGATCACATACACAATCACAGAATCACATACACAGAGTTAGCAATGTACACAAAGTTTCAAAAGAAATTGTATTCATGTATCATTGTAAACCTTTGAGGTCAGTACAAAGTTAAAAGAAGAAATAATTACAAGTATTGATTTCTAATACAAAAAGTGTTTCAAAAATAGCCTAGGGTTTACAAAAAGAAGATCCCTAGATGTCCACAAAATGTCCCTCATCGGCGACGTTGCTCATAAGCCCTAGCAGCTGCATCTATGAAAGCATTGATGGAATCTAGCAGTGTTCTGAATTGATCTCCCTATGACTGATGGAAGGCTGCCACTAGTGCTTCAAATTCTATGGTTGCCCTTTCAATTCTTCCTCTAAGTTGGGCAACCAAGGTGCCCACATTTTCTCCAGGGCTTGTCAACTCTTGAAGGCTATTTGAGATGGTCCTCAAGCTATCTTGTAGCTCAATTGATCTGAAGGCTTGGGTGGCATTCACACTAACTAGTTCTTGCGCTGTAGCTTCTATCTGAGCTCTAATTTCCTTCATCTCTTGTAGAATCCCTTCATGTGAGGCTCTGATGGGGGCCAACTCAGTAGAGATCATCGATCTCATCTCCTCCCTCATCTGCTGGCAAATTACAGATGCTAAAGTGTGCATCTGGTCTTCTGATAGGGAGTAGGGCCCACTGACTGGAGGAGGTGGTGGCATGGATGTGGAACGTCCAGCTGAGCTGGAGGGTATATCAGGAAAGTCCATGTGGCTAGGTGGAGGAGAGTGGTGGTCAGACTCCTGATGTGGGATCTCAGGCTCTAGGGTTTGAACTTTTCTTTTTGGTACCTTGACCCAAGACCCATCTACCTTTTGAAACTCCATTCTTCGCATTGTGCCCTCATTATAATAGTCGGTGTTTCTCAAGGGTTTTGCAGGCTCATTTTCTGGAATGGGAACTTTGAAGTGTTTGAAGAGTAGGATAAAAATCATGCCATAGGGTATACTAAACCTAGAATACCTATGACATAGAGCAATGTAGTGCAACATAAGTCTAGGGAGGTTTAGAGGAATCCCTAGTAGGATATGGTGCATGATAACTAAATCTCGCTCCGAAACAAAATCGAAGCGACCGGTTTTAGGAAACAAGACCCGGTTGACAATACTTAGAAGTAGTCTCATTTCGGCATTTAGGTCTTGGGAGTTGACTACATCAAGAGGGCCGCAGTCCTCTCTTCCTAGAAGCAAGTTTAGGGCTATTTCCCTTTGGGGATGTGAGGTCGGAGCCTCACCATCTTTAGGAATTTGCAGAACAGTGGATAGAATATCCTCATTAATTTCTACCAATGTCCCCCGGACATATGCAGTGTACCCTAAGTCCCCTAAGGCCATATTACTAAACATTTCTCTAACAAGGCCGGGGTAGGTCGAAGTATTGAGGGTACAAAGGTATTTCCACCCTTGGGCACGGAGTCTCTCTCCAATAGAGAACCCCTCACTATCTAGAAATGCAAAGTCTATGTACCTACCGGTCGTCACTGTGCGATTTGCACAGGAAATGGTCATGGTTGGCGGAGCAGCCGGAGGAGACGGCGCGGAAGGTTATTCCCTCCGTTCCTCACCGTCGGCCGCTGCCCTAGGACACCTCCCACCGGTCCTCCTAGCTCTTTTAGGTGCCATTGAATGAAAAACCTAGGGAAATGAGGAGAAAGAGGCTAGGGTTTGTGTTGGAGAGAAAATGGAGGCTAGGGTTTTTGTTTTTGTCGGGGATGAAAGGGATAGCTCGGGTCGGCTCGAGCTGTTTCGACCTATTTTAAAAAATCCTCGTTCGGTCCCCGAGACGTCTCCGCGACTAAGGCGAGACGTCTCGCCGGGGGGACGTCTCTGCGATTTGCCAGAGACGTCTCCGGCACTGAAAAATTTCAGACTGATTTTTATCTTTTCCCAATTTGTTTCATTTAATCACACTAATTATGATTTCTTTAGGTGAATACAGAATGAGTTTGTTTGTGATCCTCTCCCTTAATAATACATCCTATAGAGGTTTGATAATGATTTTTGAATTATTAATGTTGAAATGAGGAATGTTTGACCAAATTTCGAATACCTATGAAATAGGCTCTGAAAATATCTCTATGAAGAGTCCAAGGGAGGGTAACCATCCTCCGGAAAGTCAAACAGTTCGTCATTTAGCTTAGATGGATTCATGCTTTCACGTATGTTGACCTTGAGGTGGATTACTAGTTTTTTGAGTAGCAAGGCATTGCAATACAAGTTGAATTTATTTGCTAGGGTCATACAAGCTCAAAGCATTTCTTAAGAAGTTGAACCTATCTTTACAAAGGGGCTTTGTGAAGATATCGGCCAATTGATTTTCAGTACATACATATTCAATCATCACATCAGTTTTCAGCACATGATCCCTAATAAAATGATGTCTAATCTCTATATGCTTTGATTTAGAGTGTTGGACAGGATTTTTTGTTAAATTAATTGCACTTGTATTATCACATTTAATTGGTATGTTGTCCATTTTTGATGCCGAAGTCTTCAAGTTGTTGCTTAATCCAAAGAACTTGGGCACAACAGCTTCCAGCTGCAATGTACTCAGCCTCAGCTGTGGACAAGGCAACTGAATTCTGTTTCTTGCTAAACCAAGAAACCAAATTAGCACCCAAGAATTGACATGTGCCACTTGTGCTTTTTCTGTCGAGTTTGCACCCGGCAAAATCAGCATCGGAATAAGTAATTAAATTTATGTCAGATTGTTTAGAATACCATAAGCCTACATTAGATGTTCCTACTAGATATCTAAAAATTCTTTTAACAGCTTGCAAGTGTGATTCCTTAGGACATGCTTGGTATCTAGCACACATACAAACACTGAATAATATATCTGGTCTACTAGCAGTAAGGTAAAGTAAAGAGCCTATCATACCTCTGTACAATTTGTAGTCTATACTTTTACCTTTTTCATCTTTGTCAAGCTTGCAACTTGAGCCCATGGGTGTGCTGATTTCCTTTGCATCCTTCATCTTGAATTTCTCCAACATTTTCTTGATATATTTGGACTGACTGATGAAGATTCCTTCCTCTGATTGTTTTATTTGTAGCCCAAGGAAGAAGTTGAGCTCACCCATCATGCTCATTTCAAATTCTCTCTGCATAAGCTTGGTAAACTCTTGACAAAGGCTATCATTAGTAGCACCAAAAATTATATCATCCACATAAATTTGTACAAGCAATAAGTCATTTCCTTTTCTTTTAATGAAGAGGGTTTTATCTACATTTCCTCTCTTAAATTTGTTTTCAATTAGGAAATTACTTAGTCTTTCATACCATGCCCTAGGAGCTTGCTTAAGTCCATACAATGCTTTATGCAATTTATAAACGTAATCTGGATGTAAATGGTTTTCAAAACCTGGAGGTTGTCCTACATAAACTTCCTCCATTATATAACCATTTAAAAATGCACTTTTTACATCCATTTGATAGAGTTTAAAATCCATAAAGCATGCATATGCCAAAAGTAGTCTAATAGCTTCTAACCTAGCAACAGGAGCAAAAGTTTCATCAAAATCTATTCCTTCCTCCTGATTATAGCCTTTGGCCACTAGCCTAGCTTTGTTTCTTGTTACTATTCCATCTTCATCTAGTTTATTTCTATATACCCATTTGGTGCCTATAATTGAAACATTAGGGGATCTTTTCATTAAAGTCCAAACTTGATTTCTTTCAAATTGGTTTAATTCCTCTTGCATAGCATTCATCCAATTATCATCTTTTTCGGCTTCTTCTAGTGATTTAGGCTCTATTTGTGAGACGAAAGCAAGATAATTACTAGTATTTAGAGAGGATCTTGTTCTTACCCCTTGCGATGGATCACCAAGGATTAGATCCCTTGGATGACCATGTGCATACCTCCATTCCTTAGGAAGATCTTGATTTCTTGCTTGGGGTTGATCTTCTTCATCTTGCTGAATTGTATCTTCTTTGACTTCATCTTCAAGTTGTTTGTCTTGTATGGAGAACTCCTTCATTCTGTCTTCAAGTATACCTGCATCATTATCTTCTTCTTTTCTAGAAGAATCTCCATTAGCTTCATCAAAAACAACATGAATGGATTTTTCAACAACGAGAGTTTTCTTGTTGAAGATCCTGTATGCTCTACTAGATGAGGAATAACCTAAGAAGATCCCCTCATCTGATTTAGCACTAAATTTACTTAGATTGTCCTTTCCATTGTTTAAAATAAAACACCTACAACCGAATACATGAAAGTAGCTTATATTGGGCTTCTTATTTTTCATTAACTCATAAGGTGTTTTCTTTAAAATAGATCTAACTAATGCATGGTTTAAAATGTGACATGCAGTATTTATTGCTTCAGCCCAAAAATATCTTGGTAGATCCGATTCGCACAACATGGTACGAGCCATATCTGCTAGTGTGCTATTCTTCCTTTCTACCACCCCATTTTGTTGGGGTGTCCTTGGGGCCGAGAAATTGTGATTGATACCATTTTCGTCACAAAACTTTTCAAAGTGCTGATTTTCAAACTCGGTACCATGATCACTCCTAATTGCTTTTAGTTTAAGATTGAGTTCATTCGAAACTCTATTATGAAACTTGATGAAAGCGGGAAAGGACTCATCTTTGTGTGCAAGAAATGAAACCTATGTAAAACGTGAAAAATCATCAACAATTACAAGACCAAATTTCTTACCCCCTAGACTAGCAGTTCTAGTGGGTTCAAACAAATCCATGTGAATTAGTTCTAAGGGTTTTGTTGTTGAGACTATGTTTTTAGACTTGAAAGAGCTTCTCGTTTGTTTCCCTAATTGACATGCAGCACAAATTTTATTCTTTTCAAAATCTATCTTTGGTAGTCCTTTGACTAGATCTTTTGTGATCAATTTAGAAATTAAATCCATGCTAGCATGTCCTAACCTACGATGCCATAACCAACTAGTCTCATTGACTTTGGGATCCATGGCTATAAGACATTGGCCATCCTTCATGGTGAGATCATCAAGATCTACCATGTAAACATTTCCATGCCTATGTCCCGTGAGTATGATCTCATTGTCAATTGGACTACTAACTATGCATAGTGATGATTCAAATGACACTTTAGAGCCTTTGTCACAGAATTGACTTATACTTAATAAATTATGTTTTAGTCCATTAACTAACAATACATTATCAATAAATGAGGAGGGTGATATGGAGATTTTACCAATACCAATGATTTGACCTTTAGCATTGTCTCCGAATGTGACTACTCCTCCTTCTTTTGACTTCAAGGTGACGAAGAGACTCTTGTCACCGGTCATATGCCTTGAGCAACCACTATCAAGATACCACATTCTCTTTTTATTCCCAGCTGCAAGGCATACCTGCAAAGTGATCATGTGAAGCTCTTAGGTACCCAAGTTTTCTTGGGTCCTTCGTGATTAGTGTAGTTGGTTCCCTTAGGCACCCATACTTTAGTTATGTTTTTAGCTTTTACAAATGTACTCTTGTTAGTTTGGATCTTTCTTTGAATACAAGAGTAGGCTTTATGTCCATTCTTTCCACAATGAAAGCATGTAGGTTTTTCAGTTTTTACATATTTTGCTTTTACAAAGAAATTCTTTAGATACTTTTGTTGTTTGTTAGTTTTATATCCTAATCCGGCTTTATTAAAAACAGCTCTTTGATTTGAAAGAATAAGATTTAATTTTTCAGAGCTTTGTGTAAATTTTTCAACAATTGGTTTGTACTTATGTACCTCATTCTTAAGATTTAAATTTTCTTTAACTAGTTCTTCCTTATCCTTTTTAAGAGATTCAACATTTTGTGCAAGTGAGGTATTATTATCGAGTAGGGATTTTACTTTTAGATTTAATTTCTTAATTAGTGTTTTTGCCGTTTCATTTTCAATGCTAAGTTTTAAATTTTTATTTTCTAGGTCAATGGTGTTAATATTTTTAACGCTCTCCTTCTCAATCAATAGGTTTTCAATATCTTCTTTCAGTTTTTGATTGGAGGCTTTTAACTCTTTATTCTTTGCTCCTAACATACTACAATCACCCATAAGTTCTTGAAAAGCTTCATACAATTCTTCTAAAGTAAAATTTATAGTTGAATTTTGACATACCTCGTCGTCTTCGAATGCCATGAAGCACAAATTGGCGGTCTCTTCCTTCTCTTCCTCGGAGGATGATGTGTCACTATCATCCCATGTTGCCTTCAATGCCTTCTTCTTCTTCTTTCCAAAATGCTTCTTTTGTTGAGGGCATTCGGAACGAATGTGTCCCGGTCTCTTGCAATCATAGCATATGATTGGGTCTCTTTCTTTTTCTTTTTCTTTTTCCCAATCATTTCTTCCTCCAAACTTTTTCCTTGGGAAGGGTTTCTTTTTCCTCATGAATTTTTTAAACTTCCTAACTATCAAACCCATGTCCTCGTCCTCGCTTTCTTCCTCACTCTCACTACTTTCTTCTTCACACACACTCGAAGTAGCCTTGAGTGCAATTGTCTTCTTCTTTGGCAAATCATCTTCATGTTGCTTCATCGTGAGCTCATGCGTCATCAATGAGCCCAAAAGTTGTTCTAGTCCCAAGGTGTTGAGGTCTTTGGCTTCTACAATTGCCGTGACCTTTGCTTCCCATGCTTTCGGCAAAGACCTGAGAATTTTACTCACAAGTTCCGGATTAGTATAAGATTTACCCAAACTCTTTAGACCATTAATTATATCGGTAAAGCGTGTAAACATGCATGTGATGGTTTCATTGGGTTCCATCTTAAACAACTCATATTTGTGAACTAGAATGTTCACTTTGGACTCTTTGACTTGATTTGTACCCTCGTGGGTAACTTCAAGCCTATCCTATATTTCCTTAGCGGAACTACATGTGGAGACTCTATTAAACTCATTTACATCTAGAGCACAAAATAATGAGTTCATGGCTCTAGAATTGAGTTGAGCCATCCTATCATCATTCTCATCCAAATCCTCCTCAGGTTTGGGAACTTGAATGCCATTAACCATGTGTGATGGTTCTTGTGGTCCCTTGACTATAACCCTCCACAAGGCATAGTCTTGTGCTTGAATGAAGATCCTCATTCTAGTCTTCCAATAGGTATAATTTGTCCCATTGAAGAGTGGAGGTCTATTGGTTGCTTGCCCCTCAGCAGGAACATTGTTAAAGGGTGTTGCCATCTAGATCTTTGGCTAAGACGGTTAGGTCTTTCAAGAAATACACAGAGCACCCGCTCTGATACCACTTGTTGCCCAGAGATGGTCACCCAAGAGGGGGGTGAATTGGGTGTTTTAAAACTTTTTGACTATTTAAAAGGTAAAACGCACAAATGAATGAACTAAAGCAAAGATAGAGGTATGAAAACAACCAATCGCAAACACACGGTTTTATAGTGGTTCGGAGCTTCCACTGCTCCTACATCCACTCCCCAAAGCACCTTTGGGAATTTCCACTATAATCCAAGATTACAGTCCGGTAGTTTTGCGAGTGCACTACCCAACTCGTTGTTTTACACCGGGCTAACAACAAACCCTATAACCCCCAATTTCACCTAGGCTTGGGACGCCTTTCCCTTGTTCCAAGTCCCTTGACTGGAACAAGCACGATATTGAAAGAGTTTTACAAAAGATTGGAAAGCTCTAAATAAGCAAATATAACAATGATAAACTTTAAAACCCGGAAGAATCCTTTTGCCGTTGGAAGCGTGGGAAATGATGATTCTTCCGATGTGGATCGCGTAGGTTTGAGTGTGAGCTTTGAATCCCGAGCGGAAGAAAGTAGTTGAGCTTGAAATCACTTGAAAAGCTTGAAAACACTTGATTTCTTCACTTGAATGCACTAACTCCCTTGAATCTCTCTCTCTTGCTTCTCTCTTGAATGATCTAGCTTTGGGTTGGTTAGGAGTTGTTGAGAAGCACTTAAGAGGTCCCTTTTATAGCCCAAAAAGCAAATATAGCCGTTAGAGATAAAGTAAAAGAGATTTGAAATTCAAACCAAACCTGCAAAAGTTGTCAGTCGCATCCCAGGCGCTCCGGAGACGTCTCCGCTTCAACGAGAGACGTCTCAGCTACAAGATTTTACTTTTGACGTTGTTTGGGGTCGACTCGGCTTTACGGGGACGACTCCGCTGATGAATGGTTTGAATCCTTGTTTTTCTGTTTTTCTGAGAGGGTCGTCTCGGCACTTTACGGGGACGTCTCGGCTTGTTTGTGCTTTTTGCATGGGGACGACTCCGCTCCCTTGGGGACGACTCCGCTTCTTTATCTCCGAAAAACATGTCTTCTGGAATTCTCTGAGAGAGTCGACTCCGCTCTTTCAGGGGACGTCTCCACTGCTTTGTCACCGAAAAAGACATTCTCTGGAAAATCCTGAGAGAGCTGTCTCCGCTACCTCGGGGACAACTCGGGAAGTCTGCTTTTTACATGCGGGGACGACTCCGCGTACTGTGGGGACGGCTCGCGTATATCACTTGAAATCTGCCTTTCTGCCGCCACTGAGAGAGTCGACTCTGCTACTGAGAGAGTCGACTCCGACCCTGCGAGACGCCTCGCCAGGTGCCGGGGACGTCTCCCGACGTGCCAGTTCTTCCTGTTTGTCCCAGAGACGTCTCTGAGACAACCCGGAGACGTCTCGGCTGTCCCTGATCTGTTTTCTTCATTTCAAAAATTCTTCAATAAATCCTTAAAAATTATGGGAACATGCCTAGACTTTTCTTAACAATATTTTTAATAAAACACATGAAATCCTCAATTAAATTGTTAAGACAAATGGAATTATACTCTAGTGTGTTGTATTCATCAAAATCCATTAGGGGGTCAACAATATGAAAGATTAAGTAATTTCCTAATTGAAAATAAATTTAAGAGAGGAAATGTAGACAAAACCCTCTTCATTAAAAGAAAAAGAAATGACTTATTGCTTGTACAAATTTATGTGGATGATATAATTTTTGGTGCTACTAATGATAGTCTTTGTCAAGAGTTTGCCAAGCTTATGCAGGGAGAATTTGAAATGAGCATGATGGGTGAGCTCAACTTCTTCCTTGGGCTACAAATAAAACAATCAGAGGAAGGCATCTTCATCAGTCAGTCCAAATATATCAAGGAAATGTTGGAAAAATTCAAGATGAAGGATGCAAAGGAAATCAGCACACCCATGGGCTCAAGTTGCAAGCTTGACAAAGATGAAAAAGGTAAAAGTATAGACTGCAAATTGTACAGAGGTATGATAGGCTCTTTACTTTACCTTACTGCTAGTATACCATACATATTATTCAGTGTTTGTATGTGTGCTAGATACCAAGCATGTCCTAAGGAATCACACTTGCAAGCTGTTAAAAGAATTTTTAGATATCTAGTAGGGACATCTAATGTAGGCTTATGGTATTCTAAACAATCTGACATAAATTTAATTGCTTATTCCGATGCTGATTTTGCCGGGTGCAAACTCGACAGAAAAAGCACAAGTGGCACATGTCAATTCTTGGGTGCTAATTTGGTTTCTTGGTTTAGCAAGAAACAGAATTCAGTTGCCTTGTCCACAGCTGAGGCTGAGTACATTGCAGCTGGAAGCTGTTGTGCCCAAGTTCTATGGATTAAGCAACAACTTGAAGACTTCGGTATCAAAATGGACAATATACCAATTAGATGTGATAATACAAGCGCAATTAATTTAACAAAAAATCCTGTCCAACACTCAAAATCAAAACATATAGAGATTAGGCATCACTTTATTAGGGATCATGTGCTGAAAAATGATGTGATGATTAAGTATGTATGTACTGAAAATCAATTGGCCGATATCTTTACAAAGCCCCTTTGTAAAGATAGGTTCAACTATTTAAGGAATGCTTTGAGCTTGTATGATCCTAGCAAATAAATTGAACTTGTATTGCAATGCTTTGCTACTCAAACTAATAATCCACCTCAAAGTCACAAATAGCGAACCTAGTATCTATTAAGTGAAAGCATGAATCTATCTAAGTTAAATGACGAACTGTTTGACTTTCCGGAGGATGGTTACCCTCCCTTGGACTCTTCATGGAGATATTTTCAGAGCCTATTTTATAGGTATTCGAAATTTGGTCAAACATTCCTCATTTCAATATTAATAATTCAAAAATCATTATCAAACTTTTATAGGGTATATTATTAAAGGGAAGGATCACAAACAAACTCACTCTATATTCACCAAAAGAAATCATGTTGATTAGTGTGGTTAAATAAAATAAATTGGGAAAAGATAGAATTCAGTCTGAAATTTTTCAGTGCCGGAGACGTCTCTGGCAAATCGGAGAGACGTCCCCCCGGCGAGACGTCTCGCGTTAGTCGCAGAGACGTCTCGGGGACCGAACGAGGGTTTTTAAAATAGGTCGAAACAGCTCGAGCCGACCTGAGCTATCTCTTTCGTCCCCAACAAAATACAAAACCCTAGCCTCCATTTTTCTCTCTACCTCAAACCGAACCAAAACTCCCCATTTTCCTAGGATTTCCGAGCCATGGCACCTAAAAGAGCTAGGAGAACAAGTGGGAGGCGTCCTAGGGTAGCGACCGATGCCGAGGAACGGAGGGAAGAACCTTCCGCACCGTCTCCTCCGGTTGCTCCGCCAACCACGACCATTTCCTGTGCGAATCGCACAGTAACCACGGGTAGGTTTATAGATTTCCATTTTTTAGAGAGTGAGGGGTTCTCTATTGGAGAGAGACTCCGTGCCCAAGGTTGGGAATATCTTTGTACTCTCAACACATCAACCTACCCCGGTCTAGTTAGAGAGATGTTTAGTAATATGGCCTTAGGGGACTCGGGGTACACTGCCTATGTCCGAGGGACATTGATAGAGATCAATGAGGATACCCTATCTAGTGTATTACAAATCCCTAAAGACGGTGAGGCTCCGACCTCACATCCCCAAAGGGAAATAGCCCTAAACCTAGTTTTAGGACGAGAGGACTGCGGCCCTCTTGATGTGGTTAACTCACAAGACCTAAATGCCGAGATGAGACTACTTTTGAGTATTGTCAACCGGGTCTTATTTCCAAAAACCGGTCGCTTCGATTTTGTTTCGGAGCGAGATTTAGTCATCATGCACCACATCCTACTAGGGATTTCCCTAAATCTCCCTAGACTTATGCTGAACTATATTTCTATATGTCATAGGTATTCTAGGTTTAGCATACCCTATGGGATGATCTTTACCCTAGTATTCAAACATTTCAAGGTTCAAATTCCAGAAAATGAGCCTGCAAAATCCTTGAGAAACACCGACTACTATAATGAAAGCACAATGCATAGAATGGAGTTTCACAAGGTAGATGGGTCTTGGGTCAAGGTACCAAAAAGAAAATCTCAAACCTTAGAGCCCGAGATCCCACATCAGGAGCCTGACCACCACTCTCCTCCACATAGCCACATGGCCTTCCCTGATGTTCCCTCCAGCTCAGCTGGACCTTCCACATTTGTGCCTCCTCCTCCTCCAGTCAGTGGGCCCTTCTCCCTATCAGAAGAACAGATGCGCACTTTAGCATCTGTAATATGCCAGCAGATGAGGGAGGAGATGAGATCGATGATTTCTGCTAAGTTGGCCCCCATCAGAACCTCACATGAAGGGCTTCTACAAGAGTTGAAGGAAATTAGAGCTCAGATAGAAGCTACAGCGACAGAACTAGTTCATGTGAGTGCCACCCAATCCTTCAGATCAATTGAGCTACAGGATGACTTGAAGAGCATATCAAAAAGCCTTCAAGAATTGACAAGCCCTGGAGGCAATGTGGGCACTGTGGTTGCCCAACTTAGAGGAAGAATTGAAAGGGCAAGCATTGAATTTGAAGCACTAGTGGCAGCCTTCCATCAATCTCAAGGAGAGCAGTTCAAAACTCTACTGGACTCAATTAATGCATTTATAGATGCAGCTGCTAGGGCTTATGAGCAACGTCGCCGATGAGGGACATTTTGTAGACATCTAGAGTTCATCTGTTTTTGTAAAACCCTAGGCTCATTTTGACACTTCTTTTGTATTAGGAATCAATACTTGTAATGATTTCCTCTTTTTTTTTTAGCCTTGTAATGCCTTCAAATGATTGCAATGACATATGAATGACATACAATTTCTTTTGAAATCTTGTGTTTGTTTCAAATCCTGTGGAATCAAACCTTGTGTATGTGATTCTGTGTTGTGCCATAAAAATCTCATAACATACCTTAAGTGTTCAAATTTGACACAATTTATCAATGCATATAAAACAGGGGGAGCACATCTTGTGATAACTATTTTAAACAAAAAGAGGAGTCTGAAATGAATTCCAAAACAAAAGGGGAGTGAAATGTGTTGCCCAGATAGACAACCCAAGAGGGGGGGTGAATTGGGTTTTAAAATAATTTAGATATTTAAAACTTTAAGGATGATTAATTAAAAACTATTGCAAGTTATTTAATTAATGCTAAGTGCTGTGAGTGATGTGAGGGGAAGAAGAAGAGAGACAATCCAATATAAACACAGAGTTTTATAGTGGTTCGGAGCTACCCCTTGCTCCTACGTCCACTCCCCAAGTCTCTCTTGGGAATTCACTATAACCCCCTTGGATTACAGCCGGTTGTTTTGCAAGCTCACAACCAAACTTGTTGTTTTACGAGCTCACAATGAACTCGGTCGGTTTTCCCAGGCTCACCGACTAGAACCAACCCCGATTGTTTTCCCGGGCTCACAATTAAACCCTTACACACGTTGGTTTTTAACTTGGCTCACCAACCAACCTTAGTCCCCTTGATTCAATCCCCCGATTGAACCAAGTAAATACAAGTTATACAAAGAAAGGAAAATAAGCTTCTCAAAAGCAGATGTAAAACAATATAATCAAACGAGGAGTTTAGAAGCCCTCAAACGCTTTTAAGCTGAAGTAGAGGAATGGCTTCTTGAACTCCGGTCTCCTCTCGAATGTGTAGTCGACTTGAATGCTGGAGGAGAAGGCTTTAATTGCTGGGAAGATGTAGGTGGAGCTGTAAATGCAGATCTTCCCTTTTTCATTGAAGAGCACGTTGCAGAGCTTGAATCCTTGATTAGTTGGAGTGGAATGACTGTTCTCTGCCTTGCTACAGTCTTCTGTGGCTATTTAAGCCAACCCCCACGGAAACTAGCCGTTACACTGCTTTTTCTGCCCGTTCTGCACACTCTACGCAGCCTGACAATATGACCGTTGGTGGGTTGGAGTCGACTCGCGCGATCAGGAGTCGACTCGGCTGTAGCGGGAGTCGACTCAAGCTTTTCCGGAGTCGACTCGGCAACTGTTCCAAATTTGAATTAAAGTTGCCGTCACGACTGGGAGTCGACTCGTCTTGACCCGGAGTCGACTCGCCAACTTCTGGAGCTGACCTGGCAATTTTGGAGTCGGCTCATCCACTGAAGTCCGTGGATCCAATTTTGAATTTTGTCCACTCGAGTCGACTCGACTGTCCTTGGAGTCGACTCGAATCTCAGAGCCCGAACTCCCGATTCTCTGTCTTTTGGCTCATCCAGTCTTGGAGTCGACTCGAACTTCCTTGGAGTCGACTCGGCTCTCAGTTTCCGAAAGTTGGTCTTCTGCCTTTTGACGTGAAGCTTGTCTTGGAGTCGACTCGAGCTGTCTGGGAGTCGACTCGAATCTCAGACTCGAAAACTGCTCTCTGACTTTTCTTTGTGTACCTCTTGGAGTCGACTCTTTCTACCCTGGAGTCGACTCGTTGAACATTGGAGTCGACTCGCGCACTTCAGGAGTCGACTCGTTGACAGGTTCTGAGATGAGGCTTTCTGTTCTTCTTTCTGTTCTCAGTCGGAGTCGACTCGTACTAGTCTGGAGTCGACTCGAGCTCGTGCCAGTGAACTTGATACGCTTGGAGTCGACTCGTGATACTCGGGAGTTGACTCGAGTCTCAGACTTTGGTTCAGCAGACTTCTTAACTTATCCAAAATACTATGAACCAAATCTAGAGACACTTGGACAGGATTTTCACTGAAACACTCAATTGAATTCATTAGTAATCACAAGATATACTCAAATGCTTTGAGCTCATCAAAATCAAATGGGGTTTTAATCAATCACTCCACAATCTCTTCCTTTTTGATGATGACAAAAATTTGAGTATATGTAAAATGACTTGCTCAATAAATAATGAAACAAAATCCATAAATGAATTCAAATGTCTGATAATTTAATTTATCCAAGTTTGAAAGGAGTGAAACAGCAAATTTCGAAGTTAAAGCTCCCCCTTTCATTTGGAATTATATAAGCCTTCATATTATGCAATCAATTGTTTGGCTTATATGTCATTAATGATTTAGCTTGATTAAAATTCAGATTCTCCCCCTCAACATATGCATTCAACTATGTTTTGATTCTCTGAATTTCCTTTTAATGCTTTGAAGTTTTTGAACTGAATTCTTTGTTTTTAGAGGGAAAATCTGTCAATTTGTTCTTGAGTAGGATTCAGCTAATCTCCGAATATCCCTTGAATAGATTCTGGAGATTACTCCATTAGGAGCTCCAAAAGAGAGATAATGAGCCTCGAGGTACCGAATCCACTTAGAAAAAATTTGTGTGTCTTTTTATTGATTTCCATTGATTTCTTTTACATATTTCATCCATATTTCTCCCCTTTTACATATTGTATACATATTTCTCTCCCTTTTTGTCATCATACCAAAAAGGAGGTAATCACACACAATCAATGGCACAACCAATCATCAAATGGCACAGAAATGAAGATAAGATGTCTACTCATTGTATTGATATGAATGTGAATACATTTGAGCATACAATACGTAAAGCAAAGCAATACAAAACAAAGCAAAAAGAACATCTATGGTCTCCTCGAGGATGAAGATCCCCCCCTCGAGGATGTATCTCCCCCTCTCGATGATGCATCTCCTCCTCTGGAGGATGTGGCTCCTCCTCTCGAGGATGTGGCTCCTCCTCTCGAGGATGGTGCTCCTCCTCTCAATCGGCTCTGCTCCATGAGGAGGGTGACTGCATCTGTGACATGGCCAAGCTGTGTGATGATAGACGTGGTGGCTCTGCTATGTGTAGTGGAGAGCTCTGTCACCGACGCCTGAAGCCCAGTCACCGATGTCTGAAGTGCGTCCAGCTTGTCGATGAGTACATTCGCCAAGCGCTCGGCCCCCTCGGTGGTGGTGTGCATGTCACGACCTATCTCCTCTCGCGTCTGTCGAGTGGAGCTCGTGACCTCACTCATGCTGTGGAACTGGGCCTGGACCAAACTCCGGACATTGTAGATCTCTTCCCGTACATGAGCCGTCATGTCAGTCACGGCTGTCAAGAAAGGGGCCAACTGAGAAGATACGGGTGCAGGAGTGGGAGCAGGCACCGCACCTCGGAGCTCCCGAAGCAGCTCATCCCTCACCTCTCTGACTATCTCCTATCGCAGCTCCCGGAGCTGCTCAGGATCAATCCGGACCGCCATAGAGGGTGGTGGCGAGGAGGAAGGTCCGGCGGAGGTGGTAGGAGCAGGAGGAGTGGATGGAAGGTCTGGATGGTCTGGAAGGTCTGGGTAGTCTGAATCGGGCTCAGGACTGGGTGAAGGTCTGGTGGTCTGAGCGGTGAGGGTAGACTTCCTAACCCATACCCCCTCTCTCTTCCGAAACCCCATCCTGTGCATGGTCCCCGTACACAAGCGATCTGTCCATCGCAATGCACGAGAGGGTTCCCCCTCAGGAATGGGAATCTCGTACTCCCTAAAGAGAAGAGTAAAAATCATGCCGTATGGGAGGGTGAGCCTAGGTCTATCTAGGGGCTCACACATATACCTATATATGAGTTTGGGGAAGTTGACCGGGGTGTCCTGAAGAATGTAAGACATAATAGCCAGGTCCCTCTCATTTACAAAATCAAATCTTCCTGTCTTAGGGAAGACAGACCTGGACAGAATACTCAAAAGGATTCTCACTTCAATAGGAAGTGAGCTAGCAGATACCTCGTCTAGGGGGGACTGAGGTGGATGCCCTAAGACGACCGTAAGGGCCTCAACTCTATCCTCAGGGTGTGCGGGAGCCACCCCAACTAGTGGAAGGTGGAGGATGTGGCCAATAAGATCCTCCGTGACAAACACAAGGACACCGGCTACTGTGCCCTCGATACCCCCATCTCCCCGATGGACGGTACCGTAAAACTCTCTAACGAGCCCTGGATATGTGGGGAGGTCCAATGTAAGGAAGAACTCTAAGCCCTGGACCCTAAGTCTTTCACCTATGGTGAACCCTTCCCGGGAGAGGAAGTCGAAATCGACATACCTCCCGGTGGAGACGACCTTCCCGGCCAATGGCCTCGCGGGAACCGCCCTAGGCGAGGAACGAGCCGGAGGTGGTTGCCTCGCGGGATCGTGCCGCGCCTTGGAGCGCCGCTCGGGACCGGCCTCGGGACGGGACCTCTTCCTAACCACGGTCTTACGAGGCATCTTGACCTAAACGGGAAGAAACACCTAAAGGACGGAGAAAGGTCGACGGAGGAGACTCGGGACGGACCGGAGACGACCTAGGAACGAACGAAAACCCTAAGAACCGGTGAAAAATCGACCGAACAGAGGTTGGAGACGATCGGGGAAGACCTAGGAGTCGGCTCTAGGGCTTTTTGAACAGTGGCGGCTTGAAAGAAAAGTGTTTGCGAAACGACAAACCTAGGGTTAAAAAGTCGGATCCCGACTGCGAGTCGACTCCCCTGAGTCGCGAGTCGACTCGACCTCGAGTCGACTCCAGAATATGCGCGAGTCGACCTCCTTATGCGCCTGTAGACTTCGAGTCGACTCCCGACAATGTGCGAGTCGACTCCCCCTCAGCTGCCATCTTTGCGAGTCGACTCCCGCAAATGCGCGAGTCGACTCCCCCTTAGGAGCCGGCTCTGAAACTTACTCGAGTCGTCTCTAACCTTGGCACGCACCTAAAAGTCATGCTATAACCGTGCCAAATGAGGAAAAATCACCTAATTGGGATCTGATTTGATGATCATTGAATGTAAACTCTATTTTAACCGCATTCTAATCATCAAAATCAATTAATCTAGTGGAAACTCCCACTAGGATGGATCAATCACTCCTAATCCCCTCCTAAGCACGCTAAACCTCTCTTCACTTAGGGGTTTTGTAAAAATATCTACTAATTGATTATCAGTACAAACAAATTGGAGTGACACATCACCATTCAATACATGATCTCTTATGAAGTGATGTCTTATCTCAATGTGTTTAGTTCTTGAATGTTGAATTGGATTTTTAGTTAGATTTATGGCACTTGTATTATCACAATTAATGGGGATTTTATCTTGTTTAATGCCATAATCTTCTAATTGTTGTTTAATCCACAAGATTTGAGCACAACAACTCCCGGCTGCCACATATTCAGCTTCTGCAGTGGATAATGCAACCGAGTTTTGTTTCTTGCTAAACCATGAGATTAGATTTTCTCCTAGAAACTGACACGACCCGCTGGTACTTTTTCTATCAAGTTTACATCCAGCGAAGTCTGAATCTGTGTACCCTATTAAGTTTAGGCTAGATTCTTTAGAGTACCATAGCCCTATGTTCTTAGTTCCTATTAAGTATTTAAAAATTCTCTTAACTGCAGCTAGGTGTGATTCTTTAGGATTAGCCTGATATCTAGCACACATGCAAACACTAAACATAATATCAGGTCTACTTGCAGTAAGATATAGTAAAGATCCTATCATACCTCTATAAAGTTTTTGATCTACAGATTTACCTGATTCATCTTGATCTAATTTGCATGATGAGCTCATGGGGGTGCTGATTGATTTGTTTCCTTCCATATCAAACTTTTTGAGCATCTCCTTGACATATTTTGCTTGATTGATGATGATGCCTCCTTCAGATTGTTTGATTTGAAGCCCGAGGAAGTAGTTCAGCTCTCCCATCATGCTCATCTCAAACTCACTCTGCATCAAATCAGCAAACTCTTCGCAGAGGCGATTGTTAGTAGCACCGAAAATGATATCATCAACATAAATCTGTACTAATAGCATCTCCTTATTTTGCTTTTTCAGAAATAATGTTGTGTCTACATTTCCCCTAGAGAATTCATGTTCTAATACGAATTTACTAAGTCTCTCATACCATGCTCTAGGTGCTTGTTTTAATCCATAAAGTGCTTTGTTCAGTTTATACACATGATTAGGGTATTGATGATTTTCAAAACCAGGAGGTTGTTCTACATACACTTCCTCATTAATATACCCATTTAAAAATGCACTTTTTACATCCATTTGAAATAGTTTGAAATCCTTAGAGCATGCATATGCTAATAATAGTCTAATAGCCTCAAGTCTAGCTACGGGAGCAAAGGTTTCATTAAAATCTATGCCTTCTTCTTGATTATAACCCTTTGCCACTAGTCTAGCCTTATTCCTTATAACAAATCCATTTTCATCTAGCTTATTTTTATATATCCATTTTGTACCTATAATTGGATATTTAGAAGGTCTCTCTACTAGATCCCACACTTTGTTTCTAGTAAATTGGTTTAGTTCTTCTTGCATTGCATTTATCCAATTTACATCATTTTCGGCTTCTTCTATATGTTTGGGCTCAAAGTGTGAAACAAAAGCTAGATGGTTATTTAGATTTCTAAGTGAAGCTCTAGTCCTAACCGGTTGAGATGGATCATCTAGAATGAGTTCCTTAGGATGCCCGTGAGCATACCTCCAAGCTTTTGTTAGCCCATGATCCACAATAGCCTCTTGGCTTGATGATTCTCCTTCAATCAACTTTTGATTATCATCTTGTAATCCCATCTCATCTATCTTTTCCTCAAGTATTTCAACATCATCATCAAAATTAACTTTCTTACTAGAGGAGATGTCACTAGAGTCATCAAATACTACATGTATAGATTCTTCTATGACTAAGGTTCTTTTATTAAATACTCTATAGGCTTTACTAGTTGTAGAATAACCTAAGAATATTCCTTCATCAGATTTAGGGTCAAATTTCTCTAGATTATCTTTTCCATTATTATGCACAAAACACCTACATCCAAAAACATGAAAATAATTAACCTTTGGTTTTCTGTTTTTCCACAGTTCATAAGGTGTTTTCTTTATAATGGGTCTCAATAGAACTCTATTTAATATGTGACAAGAGGTATTAATGGCTTCTCCCCAAAAGTACTTAGGGAGGTTACTTTCACATAACATAGTTCTAGCCATTTCCTCTAGTGTTCTATTCTTCCTTTCCACAACTCCATTTTGTTGTGGTGTCCTAGGTGCTGAGAAATTATGGGTTATCCCCTTTTTACTACAATATTCATCAAATGATTGATTTTCGAATTCGGTACCATGGTCACTTCTAATGGCTATGACTGAAGACTCTCTAGCATTTGTTACTTCCTTATGGAACTTCTTAAACATGAAAAATGCTTGATCCTTATGTGCTAGGAACTTGACCCATGTGTACCTAGAGTAATCATCTACTATAACTAGACCATATTTATTTCCACCTAGGCTTGTTGTTCTAGTTGGACCAAATAGGTCCATGTGTAATAATTCTAGAGGCCTAGAAGTAGAGACACATTTTATGGATTTAAAAGAGTTCCTAGATTGTTTGCCAAATTGACATGCTTCACATATTTTGTTCTTTTCAAATTTTAATTTTGGCAAACCTATCACGGAGTCTCTTTTAACTAGTTTAGTTATTGTGTCCATGCTTGCATGACCTAACTTACGGTGCCATAACCAACTAGCATCATTATCTTTAGTTTCATTTACAACTAGACATTGGTTATGTTTTGCAAGATCTTCTAGGTCTACAACATATACATTTCCACGTCTAATTCCTTTAAAAACTAAACTATTATCATTAGGATTTGTTATAATGCATAGTGATGGTTTAAACATAACATCATATCCTGTATCACATAATTGACTAATGCTTAACAAGTTATGCTTAAGACCATCAACATATCTAACATTATCTATAAAAGTAGAAGGGGTGATTTGAACTTTACCAATACCAATGATATGACCTTGGTTGTTGTCTCCAAAAGTCACAGCACCTCCCTTCTTAGCTTCAAGGGTGAAAAATTGATCTTTATCACCCGTCAGGTGCCTTGAGCAGCCACTATCCAAATACCAGCGGTTTTTGTTGACCTTGGCTGCAAGACACTCCTACACAAGCAAATCAGGTCATCTTAGGTACCCAAGTTTTTTTGGGTCCTTCATGGTTAGTCAAGTTGGTTCCTTTTGGAACCCATACCCTTTTAATTTTCCTTTTTGTTTTACTTTTCCTATAGTCACATGCATTTGCCTTATGTCCTATAGTTCCACAACAAAAGCAGGTTATTTTCTTAGTTTTAGTTTCTCCAGCTTTAACAAAGAAGTTACTAAGAAGTTTTTGTTTATTTCTTGGTTTATACCCTAAACCCGCTTTATTAAATACTGCTCGTTGACTATTTAGTATCATGTTTAATTTTTCAGAACTATATGTAAATTTTTCAACTAAGGGTTTGTATTTGTTAAGTTCTTTAGTTAGTGTTTGATTTTCTGCTTTTAGATCATTAAGTTCTTTTGTAAGATCCTTATCTAAGGTTTGTTTATATTTTTTAAGTTCTGAAAATTTCTTAGTTAGTTTTTCATTATCTTTAGTTAAGGTGTTAGTCTTTTGAGTTAAAAGTTGGTTGTTTGTTTTAAGTTCAATATTTTCTTTGGTGATTAAGTCCTTATCCTTAACTAATTTATCGTATTTATGTAGGTATGATTGATTAGCTATTTTCAGTTCTTTATTCTTAAGATTTATAGCCTTATATTCTACCATTAACTCATTAAATGCATCATAAAGTTCATCAAAAGAAAAATCAAGATGCGTATCGGAAGTTACCTCGTTTTCGTTGGCCATGAAGCAGAAATTGGCCTTCTCTTCTTATTCATCATCTGATGAGGAGGATGATGAGTCGGAGTCAGATAGTGTAGTGACAAGAGCCTTCTTCTTCTTGTACTTACTCCCCTTCTTCAGTAAGGGGCACTCTGCTCTTATGTGACCCGGCTTCTTGCACTCGTAACACCCAATCCCCTCGTTTTCCCTTTCCTTACCTTTGTCCTTGCGGTAGAAATTTGAGGGGCCTCTCCTTTGATGATAGGACTTCTTGTGGTTGATGAATCTCTTGAACTTGCGCACAAGAAGAGCCTCACCATCATCTTCCTCATGTTCTTCTTCTTCACTGCTGCTACTGCAGGACAAGTCCTTGTTAGATGAAGTAGATTTAAGTGCTATTACCTTTTTCTTATGGGAGGACTCTTCTTCGCTGTGTTGCTTCATGGTTAGCTCGTGAGTCATTAGGGATCCAAGGAGCTCTTCGAGTGGAAGCTTGTTCAAGTCTTTAGCTTCTTGGATTGCCGTCACCTTGGCTTCCCATGACCTTGGTAGACAGCGAAGTATTTTCCTGACAAGATCACTGTTAGTATAGCTCTTGCCAAGGCTTTTTAGGCCATTGACAATGTCAGTAAACCTAGTGAACATGCTAGTGATTGTCTCATTAGAATCCATTTTAAATAGTTCATACTTATGAACCAATATATTAATTTTGGATTCTTTAACTTGATTCGTGCCCTCATGGGTCACTTCAAGTCTATCCCAGATCTCTTTTGCAGAGTTGCAAGTAGAGACCCTATTGAATTCATTTCTATCTAAGGCACAATAAAACACATTCATAGCTTTAGAGTTTAATTGTGCCTTCCTCATGTCATGTTCATCCCAATCCTTTTCTAATTTGGGTACCTTAACACCCTCTACATATGTGGATGGGATGTATGGGCCATTCACTACAATGGTCCACATCTCATAGTCTTGGGCTTGGATGAATATTCTCATCCTAGCCTTCCAGTATGAGTAGTCGGATCCATTGAAGAAGGGGGGTCTTTGGGTGGACTGACCCTCAATGTGAGAAGATCCAAATGGGGTTGTCATTTTGATCTTTTAACTCTTGAGTGGAAGAGTTTTTGGCTCTGATACCACTTGTTGCCCAGATAGACAACCCAAGAGGGGGGGTGAATTGGGTTTTAAAATAATTTAGATATTTAAAACTTTAAGGATGATTAATTAAAAACTATTGCAAGTTATTTAATTAATGCTAAGTGCTGTGAGTGATGTGAGGGGAAGAAGAAGAGAGACAATCCAATGTAAACACAGAGTTTTATAGTGGTTCGGAGCTACCCCTTGCTCCTACGTCCACTCCCCAAGTCTCTCTTGGGAATTCACTATAACCCCCTTGGATTACAGCCGGTTGTTTTGCAAGCTCACAACCAAACTTGTTGTTTTACGAGCTCACAACGAACTCGGTCGGTTTTCCCAGGCTCACCGACTAGAACCAACCCCGATTGTTTTCCCGGGCTCACAATCAAACCCTTACACACGTTGGTTTTTAACTTGGCTCACCAACCAACCTTAGTCCCCTTGATTCAATCCCCCGATTGAACTAAGTAAATACAAGTTATAGAAAGAAAGGAAAATAAGCTTCTCAAAAGCAGATGTAAAACAATATAATCAAAAGAGGAGTTTAGAAGCCCTCAAACGCTTTTAAGCTGAAGTAGAGGAATGGCTTCTTGAACTCCGGTCTCCTCTCGAATGTGTAGTCGACTTGAATGCTGAAGGAGAAGGCTTTAATTGCTGGGAAGATGTAGGTGGAGCTGTAAATGCAGATCTTCCCTTTTTCGTTGAAGAGCACGTTGCAGAGCTTGAATCCTTGATTAGTTGGAGTGGAATGACTGTTCTCTGCCTTGCTACAGTCTTCTGTGGCTATTTAAGCCAACCCCCATAGAAACTAGCCGTTACACTGCTTTTTCTGCCCGTTCTGCACACTCTGCGCAGCCTGACAATATGACCGTTGGTGGGTTGGAGTCGACTCACGCGATCAAGAGTCGACTCGGCTGTAGCGGGAGTCGACTCAAGCTTTTCCGGAGTCGACTCGGCAACTGTTCCAAATTTGAATTAAAGTTGCCGTCACGACTGGGAGTCGACTCGTCTTGACCCGGAGTCGACTCGCCAACTTCTGGAGCTGACCTGGCAATTTTGGAGTCGGCTCATCCACTGAAGTCCGTGGATCCAATTTTGAATTTTGTCCACTCGAGTCGACTCGACTGTCCTTGGAGTCGACTCGAATCTCAGAGCCCGAACTTCCGATTCTCTGTCTTTTGGCTCATCCAGTCTTGGAGTCGACTCGAACTTCCTTGGAGTCGACTCGGCTCTCAGTTTCCGAAAGTTGGTCTTCTGCCTTTTGACGTGAAGCTTGTCTTGGAGTCGACTCGAGCTGTCTGGGAGTCGACTCGAATCTCAGACTCGAAAACTGCTCTCTGACTTTTCTTTGTGTACCTCTTGGAGTCGACTCTTTCTACCCTGGAGTCGACTCGTTGAACATTGGAGTCGACTCGCGCACTTCAGGAGTCGACTCGTTGACAGGTTCTGAGATGAGGCTTTCTGTTCTTCTTTCTGTTCTCAGTCGGAGTCGACTCGTACTAGTCTGGAGTCGACTCGAGCTCGTGCCAGTGAACTTGATACGCTTGGAGTCGACTCGTGATACTCGTAATCACAAGATATACTCAAATGCTTTGAGCTCATCAAAATCAAATGGGGTTTTAATCAATCACTCCACAAAATGAATGCTGAATTCCTTAATAAAAATAACTTGAATATCCTTGAGTGGTTCATGGTAATATGCTGAATTCTACTAGGAATTGAGTATTAAGTACCTAAGGATAATTTGTCCCCTTCATTGTTGATGACAAAAAGGGGGAGTAGAACCAATATGGATATTGGATATATTGGAATGCAAAATTTATGGAGTGTATTGAGTAGATATATATATATGGAGTATATGGAGTAGAACCTAAATATGGAATGCAAAATTTACACTCATACTTAAAAAATTGAATTAGAAAAAGATAAAATTGAAGAATATTGGCTTTAAGATAATTGCCCTTCTGGAAAAGAAAGGGGGAGTCAAAAAGAACTTAGCCTTCAATTGTCTTTAGCATCAATATTTCATTAATTTAAATTTTAACTTAATTCAAATTCAGTTGATATGCTAAAATTGCTTAAGAGCTATTAAGATCAATCTTATGCATAAGGATAGAACTGAAAGTTGACTATTTTGAATTATGCACACTGTATCTAGCTCAAATCAAAACATTATACTTGTACATCTGATCAAATACTGTGTATATGTTTAAACTTCGAATTTTGCATATACTCAGTGTTTTGTCATCATCAAAAAGGGGGAGATTGTTGACCCCCTAATGGATTTTGATGAATACAAAACACTAGAGTATAATTCTATTTATCTTAACAATTTATTTAAGAATTTCAGGTGATTAATTAATAATATTGTTAAGAAATGTCTAGGCAAGTTCCCATAATTTTTAAGGATTTATTGAAGAATTTTTTAGTTGAAGAAAATAGATCAGGGACAGCCGAGACGTCTCCGGGTTGTCTCAGAGATGTCTCTGGCACAAACAGGAAGAACTGGCACGTCTGGAGACGTCCCCTGTTGGGAACCCGCCCATGCCGCTGATATTTCAAAAAAATTTTTAGATGGCAGCGGAATCGGCATGCACGGGTTCGGCGTTCATCGCATGAACGTTGTTTCGAGACCTTTCGTAATTAGGTAAGAATTAAAACTTTTAAAACTATTAGGAAGATCAAATCTTCACCTTGCGCGGGTAGATGATCACCGCAAATCTGAATTCATGGTTTTGGAAGAGGGTTCGCTTGAAGCCGTTCAAACGTCCGGCCTCTACGGGTATCCACACGAAGCAGAGGACCGATCAAAGCTTTCTTGTCTTCCCGGGGTGCTAGCTCCCTTGCAAAGACTTCTTTTGATGGCTGATCTCCTCTCTTTCAATCAACTCTTGATTGCACTTGAGAGGAGGAAGAAGAAGGATGAAGAAAAGGAAGAAGATCAAAGCCCTTCGCAGCCTTCTTCTTCTTTTTGCGTTGGATGACGGAAGGGAAGGGGAGGAAGCCGCCAACTCTTGGAGTCCTTCTTCCCTTGCTTGCGGCTGAACCAAGAGGAGTTGAGAGGGGAGGCCACGGCTTGAAGAGGAGTTCAAGATACATCTAGGACGCCGGCCCTAGTGCCTCTCTTATAGCCATCAAGGGCTCCTCCAAAGTAGGAGCCCTAGATGACTTTCCAAAGAGGGGGGGGCGCCGGCCCCCTCTCTTGTGCCGCACCAACCAAGATGAGAGGGGCTTATGCCCCTCTTACTTGGTTAACCTAATCCTCTTCCAAAGAGGATTAGGTGCCTCTCTCATGGTTTAATCCTAATCTAATTAGGATTAGCCAAATTGGGTTCAATCTATGCTAGTCCTAATCCAACTAGGACTTGAATGAACCATGACTCAATTGAACTCTTCAATCCTAATCCAATTAGGAGTCATGTTGATTCATTAGATTAATAATTAATTAAGACTTAAGGAATCCTAATCCAATTAGGATGTATTTAATTTTAGTCCTAATCCAATTAGGACTCTATTTGAATCCGAAGTCCTAATTCAATTAGGATTTCTAGGAATCCTACTCCAAGTAGGAATCCGATTTTAATTCAAAGTTCCTAATCTCATTAGGATTATAGGAATCCTATTCCAAGTAGGAATCCCAGTCCTACTCCAACTAGGATTCCCAGTCCTAATCCAATTAGGACTCTAGGTATCCTACCTGAAGTAGGATTCTTGTTTCAAGTCTAATTAATTAATTCTCTTTCCTTCTTCAACTTCTTATCAATCGAATTGATTACTCGTGATTCATAATCACTTTTCAACCATCGGATCGGTCAATACTTCTAGTGTGTGTGACCCCATAGGTTCTATTCTGACTGGTAGTGAGATATATTGTGATCTCTATCACTATATCATTGAAAACTCCTTTCAATGGGTTGGAACGATTCCAACTCAACTCATTAGGGTTTATCGATCATCAAGATAATCCCTATGAGTCCCACCATCCACCAGTGACACCTAGCAGCATGTAGTGGCTACCCAGCAGAATGGAATGATGAACCTCTAGGTGCAGTTAACATGTGATACAGTCCTACTATCGTGGATCCCTACAGGACGGAGGTCATGGACAACTCGTCAAACCCCATCGTCTGTCATATGTCAAGATTTATTCGACTTGAGTTCGATAGTGGAAAACTCTTTTTCCACTTTATATTACTGCCCTGGCCAAGGTCTTAGAACTCAGTCTAACAAATCACATAGGATCACTCCTCTTCTATCAAGGTCGATAGATTCCTTATAGGTGCATACCCTACTCCTACAGTGAACCTACTGCAGCCAATCTACACTGCATGGACCCATATGGCTGGAGACCATGTCTGTGTGCAGTCAAACTACAATAACCTCACTGTGAGTAGCCGAAGCACCGCAGGTCAAAGGACCAGTCACACTACTGCAACATCAAGCAAGTCACTGACGAGTGGATAGACATCCAAGTGACTTCTTGTCTTGGTCACGCTCAGTACCCTTGTTCTCTAACAAGCACCTGCACTATCACTTTAGTGTCCCTACACTGTAGACTCAAGTCTCGTCCATCCAGAAGGAAAGTGATCTGTGCACTGATCGGATCGATCATCGTCCTCGTGATGATCCATTGATCAGGAGCATTTAGAAATTAATCACCAATGATAAATGGCTCAAATTCTCAACTCTTGAGAATATGTATCATCATCTTATTAATTCCTTGGACGATTCATAGACACATAAACAATATGAATGAAAAGATGCCTTTTATTTATTCAATAATAAATAGTCAAGTACAAAATTATGTCCCTAGAATTAATAATGTGTCAGCCAGATTGGCTTCTAGGGCATACATCTAACATCCCCGGCACCTGGCGAGGCGTCTCGCAGGGTCGGAGTCGACTCTCTCAGAGGCGGCAGAAAGGCCGATTTCAAGGGATGCGCGCGAGTCGTCTCCACAGGACGCGGAGTCGTCCCCGCGAGTAAAAAGCAGACTTCTGGAGTCGTCCCCGAGGTAGCGGAGTCGACTCTCTCAGGGTATTCTAGAGGATGTCTTTTTCGATGATAAGGCAGCGGAGACGTCCCTTGAAAAAGCGGAGTCGACTCTCTCAGAGAATTCCAGAGGACTTGTTTTTCGAAGATAAAACAGCGGAGTCGTCCCCGAGGCAGCGGAGTCGTCCCCATGCAAAAAGTGCAAACATCCCGAGACGTCCCCGTAAAGTGCCGAGGCGACCCTTTCAGAAAAACAGAAAAACAAGCATTCAAACGGTTCATCATCAGAGTCATCCCCGTAAAGCGCCGAGTCGACCCCAAACAACGTCAAAAGAAAAATCTTACAGCCGAGACGTCTCGCGTTGAAGCGGAGACGTCTCCGGAGCGCCTGGGACGCGACTGACACCTTTTTGCAGGTTTGTTTGAATTTCAAACGTTTCTTTCTTTGTTTCTAACGGCTATATTTGCTTTTTGGGCTATAAAAGGGAGCTCTTAAGTGCCTTCCAACAACTTCTCACCAACCTAACATAAGATCATTCAAGAGAGAAGAAAGAAAAAGAGGTTCAAGGGAGTTAGTGCATTCAAGTGAAGAAATCAAGTGCCTTCAAGCTTCCCAACTGATTTCGTGCTCAACTACTCTCTCCCGCTCGGCATTCAAAGCTCACATTCAAGCCAACGCAATCCACATCGGAAGAACCACCACTTTCCACGCTTCCAACGGCTAAAAGGGTTCTTCCGAATTTTATTATTTCTCACTGTTTTATTTGCTTCTTAAGAGCTTTTGAATCCTTGTAAAACTTTTTATTATTGAGCTTGTTCCAGTCAAGGGACTTGGAACAAGGGAAAGGCGTCCCAAGCCTAGGTGAAATTGGGGGTTGTAGGGTTCGTTGTTAGCCCGGTGTAAAACAACGAGTTGGGTAGTGCACTCGCAAAACTACCGGACTGTAATCTTGGATTATAGTGAAAATTCCCAAAGGTGCTTTGGGGAGTGGATGTAGGAGCAGTGAAAGCTCCGAACCACTATAAAACCTTGTGTTTGCGATTGTCTGTTTTCATACCTCTATTTTTACTTTAGCTCATACATTTGTGTGTTTTATTTTTAATTGGACAAAAAGTTTTAAAACACCCAATTCACCCCCCTCTTGGGTGACCATCTCTGGGCAACACTCTCCTCCTTCTTCCATTTTGGTTCCAAAACAAAGAAAGGAAAAAGGCTGCGCAAGGGTTTTCAAATCTTCTTCCTTGGCCTTCTTTCTTCTTCCTCCTCTCAAGGCAATCAAAGGTTGATTCAAAGAAGAGGACTTCAGCCATCAAAAGCCTTCTCTGTAAGGGAGCTAGCACCCTAGGGAGATCAAAAGGCTTCGATCGACTCAATACTTTGTGTGGATACCCGTAGAGGCCGGACGCGTGTGCGGCTTCCACTGAACCCTCATCGAATACCACGTGAATCAGATTTGCGGAGACCATCTACCCGCACAAGGTGAAGATCTGATCTTCTTAATGATTTTAAAATGGTTTAAAATTATTTAATTCTAATCTATCTACAAACGAAAGGTTTTAAAACACGTTCATACGATGAACGGATCCCGCATATGTTTTCCGCTGCAATCTGAAAATTATTTCGAAATTTTCATGGCATATGAGGGATGTTAACAATATT
The DNA here is from genome assembly GCF_009389715.1 of Phoenix dactylifera. Taxonomy (NCBI): domain Eukaryota; kingdom Viridiplantae; phylum Streptophyta; class Magnoliopsida; order Arecales; family Arecaceae; genus Phoenix; species Phoenix dactylifera. The sequence continues at coordinate 43,566 of NW_024068998.1, read as the reverse complement.
TTGGGGATAAAGGTCTATAAAGATAGATCTAAAAGGATGCTTGGCTTATCACAGAAGATGTACATAGAGGAAGTGCTGAAAAGGTTCAGCATGGAAAACTCTAAAAGAGGTCTCTTACCCCTAAGGCATAGAATTCATCTCTCCAAGAAGATGTGCCCCAACACATCTGAAAAGATTCAACGCATGAGCAAGATCCCTTATGCATCGGCAATTGGGAGCCTCATGTATGCCATGCTGTGTACACGACCTAATATAGCCCTTGCTGTGAGTGTCACTAGCAGATATCAGTCGAATCCAGGTGAAGAGTACTGGACTGTTAGGTTCTGTCACATGCCGCTAAAAATTCAAAAATTTTCAGATATGCAGCGGAAAGACATGTGCATATTCTGTTCATCGCATTAACGTACTTTAAAATTATTTATAGATAGATTAGGATTAAATTTTATAAATAATTTTAAAATCATGAATAAGAAGATCAGATCTTCACCTTGTGTGGGTAGATGGTCTCCGCAAATCTGATTCACGTGGTATTTGATGAGGGTTCAGTGGAAGCCGCACATGCGTCCGACCTCTACGGGTATCCACACGAAGTAGTGAGTCGATCGAAGCCTTTGGATCTCCCCGGAGTGCTAGCTCCCTTGCAGAGAAGGCTATTGATGGCTGATATCCTCCCTATCAAGCAACTCTTGAATGCCTAAGGGAGGAGGAAGAAGAAGGATGGTTCAATGGAAGGAGAACAAAAACCCGCAGCCTTTTCTTTTTTCTTCGCGTTGGAACCAAGGGGATGAAGTAGACCACGCCAAGAGCTTCTTTTCCCTTGCTTCCTTATGGCTGAAAGGAGGAATGGAAGGAGGTTCCTTGCTGCCAAAAATCCTAAGAAAAATCATAAAAAATTCAGAGCCCTTTTGAACCCCTCTTTTATGGTGTGAGGATAGAGATGAGCTCCTAAATTTTAGGAGCTCATCTTTATCCCTTTGTGAATTCAAAATAGGAGGGGCATGGCCCCTCCTTTTTCCTTCACGCCACCAGCCAAGGGAGGGGCGTAGGCTGCTCCCTCTTCTCCCATATGGTTGGCCCCACTTAATCAAATTAAGTAGGGATTGGGTTAGGACTAATTCTAGGTCCAATCCTATTCAAAATAGGATTAAGTGCACCCAATTCAATTCCTCCAAATCCAAATCCAATTAGAATTTAATTGAACCATGACTCAATTGAACTCTTCAATCCTAATCCAATTAGGAGTCATTTGATTAATTAGATTAATTAATTAGGACTTAAGAAAATTCTAATCTAATCAGGACTTGTTTAAATTTCAGCTCTAAGACAATTAGGACTTTAAAAATCCTACTCCAAGTAGGACTCTAATTTAATTTGAAATTCTAATCCAATTAGGACTCCAAGAATCCTACTCCAAGTAGGACTCATGATCAAGCCCAATTAATTAAATCCAATTAATTAAATTGAATTGCAATCCGATTGCAATTATTCCTTCTTCTAACCACTAATTCTTAACGGGTTATCCATTTATCAATCTAATTGATCATATGTGATTCTTAATCACAATTCAACCATCGGATCGATCAATACTTCTAATGTGTGTGACTCCATAGGTTTTATTTTGACTGGTAGCGAGATATATTGCAATCTCTATCACAATATCATTGAAAACTTCTTTCAATGGGTTGAAACAATTTCAACTCAACTCACCAGAGATTATCGACCATCAAGATGATCTCTGTGAGTCTCACCATCCACTAGTAACACCTAGCAGTATGTAGTAACTACCCAGCAGAATAGAATGATGAACTTCTAGGTGCAGTTATTGTATGATACAGTCCTTCTATCGTGAATCCCTACAGACCGAAGGTCATGGATAACTCGTCAAACCCCGTCGTCTGTCATATGTCTAGATTTATTCGACTTGAGTTCAAGAGTGGAAAACTCTTTCTCCACTGTATATACTACCCTGGCCAAGGTCTTAGAACTCAGTCTTGTAAATCACATAGGATCACTCCTCATCTATCAAGGTCGATAGATTCCATATAGGTGCATATCCTACTCCTACAGTGAACCTACTGCAGCCAATATACACTACAAGGATCCATATGACTAGAGACCATATATATGTGTAGTCAAACTATAATAACCTCACTGTGAGTAGCCGAAGCACCGCAGGTCAAAGGACCAGTCACACTACTGCAACATCAAGTAAGTCACTGACGAGTGGATAGACATCCAAGTGACTTCTTGTCTTGGTCACGCTCAGTACCCTTGTTCTCTAACAAGCACCTGCACTATCACTTCAGTGTCCCTACACTGTGGATTCGAGTCTCGTCCATCCATAAGAAAAACGATCTGTGCACTGATCGGATCGATCACCGTCCTCGTGATGATCCATTGATTAGGAGCATTTAGAAATTAATCACCAATGATACATGGCTCAAATTCTCAACTCTTGAGAATATGTATCATCATCTTATTAATTCTTTTGGACGATTCATAGACACATAAATAATATGAATGAAAAGATGCCTACTTATTATTCAATAATAATAAAGTCAAGTACAAATTTATGTCCCAAAATTAATAATGTGTCCGCCATATTGGCTTCTAGGGCATACATCTAACATGGACAGCTGTGAAAAATATTCTTAAGTACTTAAGAAGAACTAAAGATTTATTCTTGATCTTTGGAGGAACATCAGAGTTAAAGGTAGAAGGGCATACAGATTCAGACTTCATGACTGATATCGATGATGGAAAGTCAACATCTGGATACGTGTTCTTGTGCAATGGTGGTACGGTAAATTGGAAAAGTTTTAAACAACCGATCATTGTTGATTCTACCATGGAAGCTGAATACATCGCCGCCTCTGAAGCTGCTAAGGAAGGCTTCTGGTTCAAGAAATTCATTGCAGAATTGGATGTAATGTCATCAGATGCCATAACACTCTACTGCGATAATAATGGCGCCATAGCTCTTGCTAAGGAGCCAAGGTCTCATCAGAAGTCAAAGCATATAGAGCGGCGCTTTCACCTCATACACGACTATGTTGAGAAGAAATATGTCGAGGTGCAGAGAGTAGACTCCGCGGACAATGTGGCAGACCCGTTCACTAAGCAGCTGAGTCAACAAAAGACTGAAGTCCACCTTGAGAAGATGAGACTTAGATATATGACTGATTGGCTTTAGTGCAAGTGGGAGATTGTTAGATGTATGCCCTAGAAGCCAATCCGATTGACACATTATTAATTATGGAATATAATTTTGTACTTGACTATTTATTATTGAATAAATAAAAGGCATCTTTTTCATTCATATTGTTTGTGTGTCTATGAATCGTCCAAGAAATTAATAAGATGATGATGCATATTCCCAAGAGTTGAGAATTTGAACCATGTATCATTGGTGATTAATTTCTAAATGCTTCTGATCGATGGATCATCGCGAGGACGGTGATCGATCCGATGAGATCAGTGCACGCATTACTTTTTTTATGGATGGACGAGACTCGAGTCCACGGTGTGGGGACACTGAAGTAATAGTATAGGTGTTTGTTAGAGAACAAGGGTACTGAGCGTGACCAAGATAAGAAGTCACTTGGATGTCTATCCACTCGTCAGTGACTTGCATGATGTTGTAGTAGTGTGACTGATCGTTTGACCTGCGGTGCTTCGGCTACTCACAGTGAGGTTATTGTAGTTTGACTGCACGAGTACATGGTCTCTAGGCATATGGGTCCATGTATTGTAGATTGGCTGCAGTAGATTCATTGTAGGAGTAGGGTATGCACCTATATGGAATCTATCGACCTTGATAGATAAGGAGTGATCCTATGTAATTTATAAAACTCAATTCGTAAGACCTCGGCCGGGGCAGTATGCATAGTGGAGAAAGAGTTTTTCACTCTCGAACTTAAGTCGAATAAATTTTGACATATGACAGACGATGGGGTTTGACGAGTGTCCATGACCTCCATCCTGTAGGGATCTACGATAGAAGGACTATCATACGATAACTGCACCTAGAGATTCATCATTTCATTTTGCTGGGTAGCCGCTACATGCTGCTAGGTGTCACTGGTGGATGGTGAGACTCACAGAAAATATTTTGATGATCGATAAACCCTAATGAGTTGAGTTGGAACTGTTCCAACCCATTGAAAGGAGTTTTCAATGATATTGTGATAGAGATCGCAATATATCTCACTACCAGTCAGAATAGAACCTATGGGGTTACATATACTAGAGGTATTGACCGATCCGATGGTTGAAATGTGATTATGAATCACGAGTAATCAATCCGATTGATAATCAGTTGAAGAAGGAACAATGGGAATTAATTAATTGGACTTAAACACAAATCCTACTTGGAGTAGGATTTCTAGAGTCCTAATTGGATTAGGACTGGGAGTCCTACATGGAGTAGGACTGGGAGTCCTACTTGGAGTAGGATTCCTACAATCCTAATTGAATTAGGATTTTGAATTCAATTTGGATTCCTACTTAGAATAGGATTCCTAGAAGTCCTAATTGGATTAGGACTTCGGATTCAAATTAGAGTCCTAATTGAATTAGGACTAAAATTGAATAAATCCTAATTGGATTAGAATTTCTTAAGTCCTAATTAATTATTAATCTATTGAATTAACAAGACTCCTAATTGGATTAGGATTGAAGAATTCAATTGAGTCATAATTGATTTGAGTTCTAATTGGATTAGGACTTACCTAGATTAAACCCAAGTGGTTCATGATTTGGTTAAAGCCTAATGAGATTATGACTAAACCAAATAGGGGCCTCCTAATCCTTCTTAGAGGAGGACTAAGGCAACACAAGAGGGAGGGGGCTCACGCCCCTCCTTCTTTGGTTTCTTTGGTGCGGCATGAAGAGAGGGGCCAGCGCCCCTCTTTGGAAGAAAATTAGGAGCTCCTAAAAGTTAGGAGCCCCACATATCTATAAGAGGAGGCCTTGGTGTCACCTTAGGGCATTGAAGTCCCCTTCTTCCAACCGTGGCCGCCTCCTCCTTCTCCTTGGTTTTCAGCCGCAAGCAAAGGAAGCAAGCAAAAGCTCTTGGCGGCCCCTCCTTCCTCTCTTGTTTGGGTTCCAACGCAAGCAAGGGAAAAAGGCTGCAAGGCTTGGTGATCTTCTTCCTTGGCTTCATCTTCTCCTTCCTCCTCCCTCTAGCATTCAAGAGTTGAAAGAGAGGAGGTGATCAGCCATCAAAACATATCTCTGCATGGGAGCTAGCACCCCGGGGAGATTGGAGCGTTTGGATCGGTTTTTACTTCATGTGGATACCCGTCGAGGCCGGACACGTGAACGGCTTCAAGCGAACCTTCATCCTAAACCACGATCATCAGTTTACGGTGATCATCTACCCGCACAAGGTGAAGATCTGATCTTTCAAATACTTTTAAAGTTTTTAATCCTAATCTATCTACAAACGGTTTTCGAATAACGTTCATGTGATGAACGTCGATCCCGCACATGCCACTTCCGCTGCCATCTGAATTTTTTTTAATTTTCTGCGGCATAGGCGGGTTCCCAACACTTCAGCCATCTCAGGAGGTGGGGATAATTCTAATGTTCTGATCTCAGCTCGAATATTCCTAAGGGTTCATTCTATTTTAGGATCAAAGGGTAATAGGTCACGTACTCTAGAACGACTCTCTTGCATAAACTAGTACTTGATCAGTCAAACATGCAATAAAAGAAAAACACATCAAATCCTTGTATTTGCCCTAAAATCACTAGACAGCTCCGAACTGGTTTGAAGAGGGCACCTAAGCCTCCAATCCGGTCTAATGAACCGAGTTGACCAGATAAGCTCCCAGGTAAGTGGAGGGGTCACGATGTGTTCGCAAAGGTCCCATTTAAAAACCACTTGCCTCGAACAGATGAACTGTCTTTCTTATAGGGATAAAGCTTGCCTAGACATCAACTAAGCCACAGAACGAAATTGGTGCAACTTTCGATGATCTTCGTCCTATTGAGCTCGAATGTCCCTAGGAGCCAACGTCTAATTGGTTTTAATTAAGCTGACACTATGTGAGATTGAGTTCACCTAAGTTGGACAAGAGTCCGGTGATGAAGTTCGGCTCTTATCTTGTTGGGGTGATTATCCTTACTAAGTGCAGATTAATTGATGTATGTGTATCAGGCATGCATTCACAATTAAAATCCAACAATCACCACAAAATTTCAAGCTAATAATCAATTTAAACAAGAAAGGTTTAGAGGTTACCAAGGGGAATTCTCCAGCAATTTAAATGTTTTTTTTTGGCAAATCTCTACAGCATTTCTTTTCCAGCAATTCTCTTTTTGATCATTCTAGATTTTTTTCCTCGATTCCTGATCAAATAATATCAAAAAAAAAATTAAAAATTAGTAAGAGAGAAAAAGGAGATAAGAAAAGTAACAACAATAGAAAATATTTTTATTTTAGATATATATATATATTTTATTTTTTAAGTTTTTTTAATGAAAGAAAAAAATAACTATGCTAGCAATCCCCAGCAACGGCACCAAAAATTGATCGATTCTCTCAATTTCAAAAGTAAACCATGCAATAGCACGTATTCTGTAGGACAGTGATTACGGATGTCGGTCCATAGGGATTGGAGACAAGTTATTTTTCTTAAATTACTTCAAAGGGTATAAGCTAGAGTAAATGATAAAAACTAAGAATTAATATGGATGTAATAGTATGAATTATCTATGGAGGGAGGTGTTTAGGGCTAAATCCACCGATAGATTTATATCCGTGACGCTTTCAATGATTGAGTTGTATTTAAGACTTGATTGCTTCCGACTACAAGCCAAAGCAATCATAAAAGAAAATTATAACTAATTTCCAGCATGAATCATCTAAGTCTAGCACAAATTATCTACTCTAACGATAAGCATGACCTGTCTAACCTAGCATGATGCATCTAATCATTAAATAATTAAACATGAAATCAATGTCACATGAATATCTCCTCCAAACCACAGGTGTTGGATTCGATGAAATAGATCAATCTATGTAAAATATTTTTTGCAAGATAAATTGATGACCCAAAGATTGATTCATAGATTGATTTTGATGATCACAAAACCTTGAAGTATAGATACTAATGTTTATGTTGCAAGGAGAAAGATATTTATTTTGCAAGGAACATAGCAAGTTGGGAGAACACAAGAAGGCCTCCAAAGCTCTCAAGTTGGAAGAAAGCTACAATTTATTGGCCCAAGCTTAAAGTTCAAAGGATTCAAATTGGAGGAGTAAAATCAAAGGAAAAATTCAAAAGAATAGTCTTCGAGTCGACTCCTGAGGAATTCGAGTCGACTCCAATGTTTACCGAGTCGACTCCGGGGAAGTATGAGTCGACTCCTAGGAGTCACAGGCAGAAAAGTCAGAGAGCAGTTTTCGGGTCTGAAATTCGAGTCGACTCCAGTGGAACGCGAGTCGACTCCGATGGTTGGCAGGTCGACTCCAAAGAAAGCAAGAGTCGACTCTCAGCGGTACATAAAGAAAAAGTCAGAGGGCAGTTTCTGGACTCTGAGATTCGAGTCGACTCCCGCATTGCACGAGTCGACTCCGAGACACCGCGACCCCAAAGAAGACAGAAGACTAATTTGCTGACTCTGAGATTCGAGTCGACTCCCAGACAGCTCGAGTCGACTCCAAGGCAGCACTTCAAGACACAGAAGACTAATTTTCAGAAACTGAGAGCCGAGTCGACTCCAAGGAAGTTCGAGTCGACTCCAAGACTGGACGAGCCAAAAGACAGAGGATCGGGAGTTCGGGCTCTGAGATTCGAGTCGACTCCCAGGACAGTCGAGTCGACTCGAGAGGACAAAATTCAAAATTGGATCCACGGACTTCAGTGGATGAGCCGACTCCGAAATTGCCAAGTCAGCTCCAGAAGTTGGCGAGTCGACTCCAGGTTAAGACGAGTCGACTCCCAGTCGAGGATGCACAATAATTCAAATTTGGAACAGTGGCCGAGTCGTCTTCAGTAAAGCACGAGTCGACTCCTGCAACAGACGAGTCGACTCCTGATCGCGCGAGTCGACTCCAATCCCAACGGTAATATTGTCAGGAAGTGCAGACTGTGTCCAACGGCTCTATTTTTGTCTCTAACGGCTATATTCTTGTTTCCACGCCATCTAAAGCTATAAAAACAAGAAGAGAGCTAGGGGAGAAATCATGGAAGTGGGAGAAAACATTTAGGGAAGAGATTCCAAGGAAAATCTCCCATAAGCACAATAAGGGCCATTCAAAGTGAAATAGAGAGAAGAAGAGCTTCCAAGTGTATCCCAAAGCTTCCTCTCCATCCGTGTGCTGCCGCGGTGATCCTCTACTTCGTGCCAAATCAGAAGAGGGTCAAGTAAAGAAGAAGTCGAGCTCCTCCATCTTCAAAACTCGTTTGAGGGCTTCTCTTTACTCTATTTGTTTATATTGTTATATTTGCTTGTTTAAGAAGCTTTGATTTGTTTTTATTCTTTCTTTTAATATCTTGTAACTTGATTCAATCAAGGGATTGAATCAAGAGGTTAAAGGTTTGTTGGTGAGCCAAAGGGAAAACCAACGGTGTAAGGTTTGTTGGTGAGCCAAAGGGAAAACCAACGGGGTTTAGGTTTGTTGGTGAGCCGAGGGTAAAACCAACGTGTAAGGGTTTGATTCTGATCCCGGGAAAACAATCGGGGGTGGTTCTAGTCGGTGAGCCTGGAAAAACCGACCGAGTTCGTTGTGACCTCGTAAAACAACAAGTTGGGTTGTGAGCTTGTAAAACAACCGGCTGTAATCTGTAGGATTATAGTGAAATTCCCAAGAGGTCTTGGGGAGTGGATGTAGGTGCTGGGATGCACCGAACCACTATATTTTTGTTGTGTTTGTGATGCTCTTTGTTGACTGACCTCCTCACTCACTTACTTAGATATTAAGCTTGCTTAACTCTTCTTCGTGCATCCTTTAGTTGCAAGCATAATCAATTTACTCAATCATTAAATTGAATAGCATACTAGGGCAAAATTAGACTAATCTTTTATTGAACCCGCTGCTTAATAGTTGATTAGATTAGAATCATACTCTTGCTAAGGTTAAGCTTCACTAAGCATCCATACAACTTAGCATAATTAATCTAAAAGATTAGAAGTAGTTTAAAAGTTTTTAAAAGACCCAATTCACCCCCCCCCTCTTGGGTTGTCACCTTGGGCAACAAGTGGTATCAGAGCAGGTGCTCAAATATTATTTGTAGTCTTAACCGACTAGAGCCAAAGATCATGACAACTCAAATAGATAGTTTTCTAGGAGAGGAACAGTTAATTGATAGGCCTCCACTGTTTAATGGCATAGACTACACATATTGGAAAGCACGCATGCGCATTTTTATTCAATCACAAAACTATTATTTATGGAAAATCATAATAAATGACCTTCATACACTCTCTCAAACTATTAATGAAAAGGACTTAGCACAATTGAATGCTAATGCTATGAACATATTATATTGTGCTATTCATGAAACGAAGTTTAATGAAATTTCTGCATGCTTATCTGCTAAGGAGATCTGGGATACTTTAGAAACTATTTATGATAAATCTCAGATTAGCTCACATGTGCTTCAATTGCGTACTAACAATGAGATTGCAGAATCCTCCACAGTAGCCGAGTCGACTCCCAGTTTGTCCGAGTCGACTCCTAGAGAAGAACAGTCTGAAAGGCAGAGACACAGTCTTGAAGACCCTGTGAACGAGTCGACTCCAAGTAGTTCCGAGTCGACTCCCAAGCTAGCCGAGTCGACTCCAATAAGGTCCGAGTCGACTCCGAGGCAAATCAGCTTCCTAAAGACAAGGAAAAAGAGGAAGCAAGAAGAAAGGAAGAAAGAGATAAAAAGGAAGAAAGCCTTGACCAAGAAAGAGTCAAGCCAAAAAATAAAGGTTAGGAGCAACAATGATGATATTAGCTCCAAGAAACTACAAGAGGTAACTGACTTGTGCTTTATGGCACAAGAAGACAAGGTAAAATCTGAATCTACTCTTACCTCAAATGATTTTCAAGAAGAATTCTCTTATGATGAATTATTAAATGCTTTTCATGAGTTGTATAGTGAATGTAGAAAATTAACTGTAAAGAATAAAAATCTTAAGAAACTAAATTCTAAAAATGAAAGCTTAAGGTCATTTTCAAAAGAATTGATTCAGAAAAATCATAGCTTAATTAAAGAAAATCAAAACTTAAGTAAAGAAATTAATCAATTAAAATTTTTTATTAACAAATTCATCGTAAGTTCAGAACGATTAAAAATGATGTTTGAAAGCCAATATGTTACTTATGATAAATCAAAACTTGGCTTGACTTCTTTACTTAACAATAAATCTCTAGAGAAAAAGGTTATTAATTCACCAAACAAACCATTAAATAAGATAACTTATTTCAAAAACGAAAAGAATGGGCATAACAACCTTACCTATAGTTCTAGTACAATTAAATCAAATGGTAAAGTTATTACTGTTAAACAGATTTGGGTTCCAAAAGGAACCATATGTCCTAACTCTCAAGGACCCAAGCAAGCTTGGGTACCCAAAATGAAAATATGAGGATGTAGACATAGGTGTGCCAAGATACCCATGGAACAAATAGAACTTTCATACAAATGGGTGTTCTAGACACATATCAAAAAAATGAAACTTAAAACATACTTATGAAAAGTAATTTTAAATAATAAAAAAAATATATAATAATAATAATGAAATCAGTAAACCTTGCATTTCATCATTATTTTTGCTTTAATATTTGATTGAAATATGAATTGCAAGTATTGACCAATTTTGTGATATAGAAAATACTTTTGAAAATATAATCAAATCACTTCATTTTATAGTATACTTTACTCACTATTGGATAAGTTGCTAAAAGATTAATCAATTTATTAAGAATAACTCTATGAATTCTCTATATGCTTGATTGAGAGTTTTTTATCCATGGCATTATTATTTATTGATCATAGATATGATAATGTGTATATGCACTATGAATACCAAGATTAAAGAAACCATCTTTGGCATATAAAATCAACTCATGCTAGTATGTACTTAATCTCAAAAGACCTTGCCATTGGCTTACTTAGATCATCTTCTGAAAGGTAAAAGTTTTGCTATGCATACTAACTAAGGAAACAAACAAAAATCATTTTCAAATCTAAAGATGTTGTTTCCATCACTAAGTTTTCAAAAGCTTACATTGGATTTGTTCTTGGCAAATAAAATTAAAATACTTTCTGTATTTGCTAAATCATGTAAAAGTGTTTCAAATGATAAAGGTTTTCAAACTGTGAAGATAAAGAGTATCATAGCACAGTGTTGAAAACCAAAATCCTGATAAAGTTTATACAGAAATTAATTATTTCAGCACCAAGGACACCTTAAGTAAAATAGGATTAATAGAATTCTTGAAGAAATGAAAAAGACAATTGTGTATGATAGTCATCTACTTAAATGATTTTTTTTTAGGCTATCATCACTGCTTGTCATACATATGACTTCTATTAGATCTATTTTTGATGAAAACTTCTTTTGATCTTCTGAAAAATAGAAAATGAACCATTGCATATCTCTCATATTTTTCAGTCGTACATACTATGCTTGATATGGTCTTATGAAAATAATGCCAAATCTGATAAAGATATTTCTATTCTTGGATATCATTCATCAAGCAATGCATATAGAACATTCAATGAAAAGATTCGAGTTGTAGAAATATTAATTCATTTTGTTCCTTATGAGATTAATGATTTATTATCAAGATACTAAAATTAAATTATATATGTATATGGTTAATCTTTTACATATAACAATCTGAAAATATGTTAATAATTAGAACCAAGTTGAGTTTTTCAGAAATGCACTTAATGAAGAAAAATTGATGAATACTAAAAGACTAAATCAAGAAAAGATCTTGATGAAATTCTTGCATGATTAGAAGTAAAGATCACCATTATCACTTGCTTGCTTTATGAGCTTTATATTCTATCAAATGAATGTGTAGAATGGACTCCTATGTGCTTATTTTATTAAAGAAGATATATATTAAATAACCACCATATTTGAAAACACTCATTACAAATATGATAAAGCAATATATGATTTGGAACAAGCATCAAAAGCATGATATAAAAGATTAAGTAACCTTTTTGATAGAAAGTAATAGTGATAAATCTATGCTTCAAAAAGAAGAATTTGTGATATCTTATTTGCTCAAAGTATACATTGATGACATCATTTTTGGTTCTACTAATGAAGATTTATATGGAGATTTTACTAAGCTCATGCAAAGTGAGTTTGAAATATGTATAATGAATGAATTAACATTTTCTCTCAAACTCCAAATTAAGACAAACAAGAAAGGGGATCTTCATTGACCAACATTAGTCCACAAGAAAACTCTGATAGAAGATTGGCATGAAGAAGGTATGTCTATGACCCCATCTTGTAGAATTTGTAAAGGATGAGCAAAGTAGATCTATTGTTTAAAGCTGTATTGAAGCATGATAGAATAATTATTTTATCATACAGCTAGTAGACCAGATTGTATGCTCATTATGTGACCTTGTGCAAGACTTCAATCTAACTTTAATTAATCATATTTTATTGATAACAAATACGTCATAATCTGAATTTTGATAGAAACAAACGTTTAAGATAAGTTGATTAAAACTTAGTTAACACATCTTATTGATAATTATCTTAAGCAAATAGAATCTAAACTAAATTGATTTGACCTTGATAAATCTGTCTATTGCCTCACATGCTTGTCCTTGAACTATCTTGGTTAATGAATTTATCTCTTTAGTTCAAGTGATATGTGCTTGCTTATATTTAGGCAATCTCTTGTGTAAAGTGACTCAACATGCAACTATTGTCATATCTCATATTGAGTCATCTAATTAAAAAATATATATATATATGTTGGATGAATGCTTTGTATCTTAAAGAAACTAATGACCTTCCTTCAAGAAAGAAAAATGAAAAATTTCAACTTGAAGGATATCTTCATGTAAGATACACTAAACATTCACATGCAAACAAGAGAGAGGATCTTCTTCAGCCAAAAGTTCACACACAAGAAATCTAGTTTGGCTTGAAGAACATATAATGAATAGGTAATTTTAGATACCTTTCTCACAAATTAATTGAGCAAAGTCAATAACTTAAATCCTATTATGGCATGATTAAATTCTTTAATTATTAATTTTTGATATTATGTCTATATGTGTATTGACTGACTTATATTTTTAGAAATTGTTTCATGGTTTGCCCAAACTAAAATATATCTTTGCCTATGTCATAACCATGAAATACACAAGTATATGCTTAAAATTTTGATGTAAAATAACTTGTGAGAAGTTATGAATCCTTGAGCACAATGAAAATGTTGTTTGCATAATATACATCTATATGATACATAAGATTATCTCTTTATTCTACTCTTTCATGTAAATTACTTGAGAATAACAAAAAGAGAGAGAGATAAAGAAAGAAAATGGACATTATTCAAGAGATGAAAAATCTGAGCAAAGGCAAGTACTTCAATCTTAAGGAAAAGCAAAACAAGCATAATATATTCGGCACATTTGGAAGGGATAAAATCTATAATTAATTACACTCAAACAGGGAGAGTTTGGAGTGAACATTTTAACCTTTCTATATTGCTCATCATAGGGATGGTGCCAATGGGGAGGCTAGTGGAAGTACCCGGCACTATTTGACCCAACTATTCGGTGTAGGGTATATTAGGGACGGCACAAGAGGGAGGCTAGTGGTAGTACCTCGTGCCCCTTCCAACTCCACCGGATAGGGAGCAAATAGAGCATAGAGTATAAGAAAGTAAAAATGAAAGACAAAGTAAATGAAAATATATAAGAAGAATCAATTCAAATTTTTTAGTCACTTGGAAACACACCTTAAGAATGAAATCAGTGCAAGATTATAATTAAATAGGGGGAGTTTATTTGAAAAGAATTGATTTTGATCCTTGACATGCTTACTCTTAATATTCTAATGCATGACTTAACACATACTATATTTTGCATATGGCATGATATTTTAAATTATGGGTTCTCAATATTTTTTGTAGTACCCCATACTTGGACAACTTGATTGTATGTTTGAAATATTACATAACATCTTTTGTTTGACATTATTGAAAAGAAATTTTCAGATTGGTTGTTAACAATCATCATTAAAACCTGAAAGTTGAATAAAGGAGAAGAGAAGGATATCTCTCTTTAGGGAAAATAAATTGATTTTGTTTTATCCTTCAACTTGCCTAAATTTGGTATATAATGTTCAAATTCGTACCAAAACTCAACATTTAATACAAAGATTCTGAATATGCTCTTATATGTTTGAAATATGTATTTTCAATCGTAATCATTTAAGATGAGCTATAATGTGGAAGATACATATCTCAAAGTATGATTGAAAATCCTATGTAATTCCGAATCTGATTTTGTATAAAAGCTTAAACTAAATGTGATTTTTAAAATAAAGTCTTACTTTAAGAAAAACAGAATTAATTTTGATGCCTTTGATGATTGCTCCGATACGCATCCGAAACATATCATTTCTTATCTTCAAAGTATACTAATATTGGTTCAAATGATGTGTCTTTCGATGATCTTGATTGCAAACAAAAATTTCTAAATATATGATTTTATTTTGATATTAAAAAGATTTATTGTGCTTCATGTATACATCGCTGAAAAACTATGATTAAGAAATTGAGTTCTAAAAATATATATACCTCAATGATCATCTATATGTTTTTTTCTCGCCTACATTCTTAAAGATTTCCATCAGAATATATATAGAGTGAATGATCTAAAAGCTAGAAATATTTCACCTCACTCAAATGACTCTAAAAGAAAGAAAATGTAAATGCTGTTGAAAGAAACTGAGCGTCAAATGAATTATTTTCTGATTAATATTTCAGTACATTTTCTCAAAGATTAAGAGGAAGCATAACTTGTTCTTGATAGATTAAAAAGGGTGATTGCTATAAATTTTGAATAATTCTTGATCACTCTCCATTCTCGATATCATAGAATTTCAGTTCTATTCACGTTTGTCATTAAAATCTGAAATTCAACAAAAGAAAAGAATGATTAAAGAAGAATGCATCTTTTGAGGGGGAGCTTTAGATATTCAGTATCTTATCCTAAAGTTACTTTAATTTGATGCATACCTTGAATTTTATGGATTGATTTGATGAACCTCCTTATATTGCAAGACTTGCTTTAATTATATAATAAGTTTATACTTTGAGATGAGTTCTATAAAGATTGTCTTATCTCAAACCTTGAGTCTTATGAAAATAAGCTGAAACTTATAGAAAATATATTTTCGAGATTGACAATTTTATTGAACATTATCTTCAAATTCTAAACTCTTAAATGGAATGATCAATTGAGGGGGAGAAAGAAAATTTCAGAAGAAGAAATTTTATGGAACCTAATCGCATAAATCTATAACTAAAGGAGAGAGAAAGAATACTAAATGAAAAGTGATTCTAATACTCTCCAATATGTATCATCTGAAATTTAAATCTGAAAATCTTTATGATACACCTTGAGGCGTGTTATTTGGTTAGTATATCTCATGCATCACTCTTGAACCAAATTGCAAATCTTAAGAGCCTCTAATTTAATGAAAAAGGAGGAGAATAATGTGTTAAATTTTCTTGAGTATCTCTTAGAAAATCTATTTTTTAAACTTCACTAATGAGCTCTAATTGGCTTGCTTTTTGGAACTTCAATTTTGTACAAATTCATTATTTTATGTATCAAATTGTGCTTATTTTATAAAGAAATAAAAGAAAGTCTTTAAAAGAGCTCTAAGATGTATCAAAAATTGCATGAATGTATATTTTGATATTTGTGCCCCAATGCTCCTATTATCATAAAAGAACTTTGAAGTCATTAAGAAAATTAATTAATTTGCTCTCATGGTTGATAAAATACTTAATAGATTGGGCAAAAGGTCCTAAATGAACAAGCTTTCATACTTATTATTGAAGAGAGGTTAGATTTCCATTCGTGTGGTACTTCTTGAATTAACTTAAGAAAGATTCCACCTACACTTGCTTAGAAAACTATCTGTGGTATCACATTCGATGTGTTCTGCTCTGAAATTATCTTAATTGGCTCTGATCTATGCTCATTAATCTGATTCTAATATTATTGCCTTGAGTTATATGATTCATATCCTCGCAATAATTTGACTTGCAAATCAGAGTACAATAAGGAAAAGAAATATATGAGCATTCTGATCTTTGTGCTTAATGTTTCACTATCTTTTTGATGTTGTCAAAAAGGGGGAGAAATATCTAAGTATATGCTATATACTCATAATGCTTTATTACTTTGAATTGAATACAAATCAGCTTAAAATTTAAATATGTTGATTGTGTTAAGCTGATTAAATCTAAAGCATTAAGTATGTTTTTAAATATATATGTTTTCCACTTCATGCAACTTAGCTATGTATTACTTCTAGAAATCAATATCTTTTATATTGCATATACTCCAAGTTTTGTCATCATCAAAAAGGGGGAGATTGTGTTAGATGTATGCCCTAGAAGCCAATCTGGCTGACACATTATTAATTCTAGGGACATAATTTTGTACTTGACTATTTATTATTGAATAAATAAAAGGCATCTTTTCATTCATATTGTTTATGTGTCTATGAATCGTCCAAGAAATTAATAAGATGATGATACATATTCTCAAGAGTTGAGAATTTGAGCCATGTATCATTGGTGATTAATTTCTAAATGCTCCTGATCAATGGATCATCACGAGGACGGTGATCGATCCGATCAGTGCACAGATCACTTTTCTTCTGGATGGACGAGACTTGAGTCCACAGTGTAGGGACACTGAAGTGATAGTGCAGGTGCTTGTTAGAGAACAAGGGTACTGAGCGTGACCAAGACAAGAAGTCACTTGGATGTCTATCCACTCGTCAGTGACTTGCTTGATGTTGCAGTAGTGTGACTGGTCCTTTGACCTGCGGTGCTTCGGCTACTCACAATGAGGTTATTGTAGTTTGACTGCACACATACATGGTCTCTAGCCATATGGGTCCATGCAGTGTAGATTGGCTGCAGTAGGTTCACTGTAGGAGTAGGGTATGCACCTATAAGGAATCTATCGACCTTGATAGAAAAGGAGTGATCCTATGTGATTTGTTAGACTGAGTTCTAAGACCTTGGCCAGGGCAGTAATATAAAGTGAAAAAGAGTTTTCCACTATCGAACTCAAGTCGAACAAATCTTGACATATGACAGACGATGGGGTTTGACGAGTTGTCCATGACCTCCGTCCTGTAGGGATCCACGATAGTAGGACTGTATCACACGTTAACTGCACCTAGAGGTTCATCTTTCTATTCTACTGGGTAGCCACTACATGCTGCTAGGTGTCACTGGTGGATGGTGGGACTCATAGGGATTATCTTGATGATCGATAAACCCTAATGAGTAGAGTTGGAATCGTTCCAACCCATTGAAAGGAGTTTTCAATGATATAGTGATAGAGATCACAATATATCTCACTACCAGTCAGAATAGAACCTATGGGGTCACACACACTAGAAGTATTGACCGATCCGATAGTTGAAAAGTGATTATGAATCACGAGTAATCAATTTGATTGATAAGAAGTTGAAGAAGGAAAGAGAATTAATTAAATTAGACTTGAAACAAGAGTCCTACTTCGAGTAGGATTCCTAGAGTCCTAGTTGGATTAGGACTGGGAATCCTAGTTGGAGTAGGACTGGGATTCCTACTTGGAATAGGATTCCTGCAATCCTAATGAGATTAGGAGTTTTGAATCAAAATTGGATTCCTACTTGGAGTAGGATTCCTAGAGTCCTAATCGGATTAGGACTTCGGATTCAAATAGAGTCCTAATTGGATTAGGACCAAAATTAAATATGTCCTAATTTGGATTAGGATTCCTTAAGTCCTAATTAATTATTAATCTAATGAATCAACATGACTCCTAATTGGATTAGGATTGAAGAGTTCAATTGAGTCATGGTTCAGGACTAGCATAGATTGAACCCAATTTGGCCAATCCTAATTAGATTAGGATTAAACCATGAGAGAGGCACCTAATCCTCTTTGGAAGAGGATTAGGTTAACCAAGTAAGAGGGGCATCAGCCCCTCTTCACTTAGTTGGTGCGACATGAAGAGAGAGGGGGCCGGCGCCCCCTCTTGGAAAGTAGTCAAGGGCTCCTAACTTGTAGGAGCCCTTCATCCTTATTAAAGGAGGACTAGGGCCGGCGCCCTAGAAGATGCTTTTCTCCTCTTCAAGCCGTGGCCACCTCCCTCCATCACCTCTTGGTTCAGCCGCAAGCAAAGGGAGAAGAAAAGTCCAAGTGTTGGCGTCCTCCTCCCCTTCCCTTCCTTCATCCAACGCAAGGAAGAAAAGAGGGCTGCGTGGGGATTCTTCTTCTTCCTCTTCTTCATCCTTCTTCTTCCTCCTCTCAAGCACAATCAAGGGTTGATTGAAAGAGAGGAGATCAGCCATCAAAAGAAGTCTTTGCAAGGGAGCTAGCACCCCGGGAAGACAAGAAAGCTTTGATCGGTCCTCTGCTTCGTGTGGATACCCGTAGAGGCCGGACGTTTGAACGGCTTCAAGCGAACCCTCTTCCAAAACCACGAATTCAGATTTGCGGTGATCATCTACCCGCGCAAGGTGAAGATTTGATCTTCCTAATAGTTTTAAAAGTTTTAATTCTTACCTAATTATGAAAGGTCTCGAAACAACGTTCATGCGATGAACGTCGAACCCGTGCATGCCGATTCCGCTGCCATCTGAAAAATTTTTGAAATATCAGCAGCATGGGCAGGTTCCCAACAGTGGTATCAGAGCCTAGGCTTCGTAGATTAAGATAAGAATTAAATATCTAAAGGCTTATTAGATCTGAAAATTGATTGATCATGTATGCTGAAAAATTCTGCATGCAGATTTTTCAGGGGTGCTGATTTTTGCATGCTGATTTTTATGTGATAAAAAGATGATTCTAATTGCATTGTTAATGGGATTACAAAGTTTAGAATCATGATTAGCATGATCAGCGACCTATGTCATGATATAATCAGTTAGTTTTCAGATCTGAAAATTATAATTGTTGCATACGGTGATGATCATAGGATTCAAACCCTTTTGGTATCAAATGTAATGACCTGCGATGTGATCTGAGATGTCATGTAATTTTTCAGATGCTTGCATGCATCTTGTTTGATGTTTTGAGAGGCCTGCGTGCCTCCTAAAAGGAGATGTAAATTATTTTTATTTTTATTTTACATCTGGTTGTATTTCTGTGATGTGATGTACATCAACCATCAAGTTGAAGCAAAGGCATGAGATGAAAGGTGATCTAAGCGGTTGATGGCGATGGGATCAAGAGTTGATCAAGGATCGAATCAAGGAGGCTTGGAACCAATTCAAGAGTTGAAGACCACTTGATCGATTGATGTGCATGTGCTTGTAATACGACCTAATTAGAATCCATGATCATCACCTAGTTAAAGTTTAGCTTTAATTTGATGCTACGATTATAACTGCCTGTGATGTGCCGTTTGCATGTGATGTAAATGCGAGTCGGGTAGATAGGTTTACATGTGATGTGGCAAACCCAATTGAGACCTAAATCAAAACCTCCTCAATCAAGTCGAGAGTGAACCGACATGAGCAAGTCATATTAGATTAATTGATCTAATTGGTGTCTAGGAAAGCATGAAAGGTGGTTACTTAATTAGGACCTTACTCTCTGAGTAAGGGGAGCCTCCCACCTGCTTACCTGGCCAATTGTTCGATTACCTCTTATGAAGGGCTCAAGTTGCAAACACTAAGACCTGATTAACCAATATTAAGTCAATAGGTCTTCCACTGTAGTAGAGCTGCTAAGGCCTTTCTGATGTTGATTTGTCTCGGCTGGACACAGTGGTCAAGTTGCATCGGGGGGCTGGACCTCTCTATAGACATGAGATGTTGTAGGGTAAAGGTGGGGTTGGGCACCAATAACTGTTAGGTGAGGACCCAATGACGACTTTATTCCTATGGTTATACGGTGGGTCTGACTTAACTAAGAAATGGGACCAATAACTGTTAGGTGAGGTCTTCATGGCTTAGAGACCAAGTTATACTGCAACATGCTTGAGAAGCATTGTACAAGAGTTGTACACTCATTCATCTATGTGTCACCAATAACTGTTAGGTGAGGTGGCATGTAAATCCGTGGGACCGCAGTACCCACTAGAAACCCTAGTCGTGTAGGATTTCCGTTTCCCTACCAGGGGAGTGTGAGGGATTCGAGAAAATAGTGGGAGTCACATTTGTTCTAAAAGATCTTAGAACAGATTAGGATCAAGTACAAAAGTCTAACTAGAATCTTTACTCTCTGCAGATACAATGTCAGCTTCAAACCCTTTGACCCGTATTCTTGAGACCAACCGACTGACCGGAACCAATTACAAAGACTGGCTTAGAAATCTCAAAATTGTTTTGGACTGTGAGAAAATAGGCTACATACTTGATTCAGATATCCCCACACTACCAGCACGTCCTACTGATGTTCAGCGTGAGATGCATAAAAAGTGGTTGGATGATGACATTAGAGTAAAATGCTATATGATGGCATCCATGTCTAATGAACTCCAATGCCAGCATGAAAATATAAAGACTGCTAGGGACATACTGGCACACCTGCAAGAGTTGTATGGTGAGCAGAGTCGCACAGCTCGTTTTGAAGTGTCCAAGAGGCTCTTCAAAGCGAAGATGCGCGAGGGGCAGTCTGTCCATGATCACGGTCTGACCATGATCAAGGACCTAGAGGAGCTTGAGAAGCTCGGTATGGACATGCACAAGGAATTACAAGTGGATTTGATCCTACAGTCACTTCCTGATTCATTTGGTCAGTTTATAGTAAACTACCACATGAATAAGATTGAATGCACTAAGACTGAACTAATCAACATGTTGGCAACTGCTGAGGGAGCCTTGAAAGGTTCAAGGGGCAATGTCCTTGCTGCTGAGTTGACTTCTGGTTCCAAGAGAAAGTCTACTTGGAAGAAAAAGAAGCCTGCAAAGAAGCAGAAGAAAGACAAGAAGCCAAAGAAGGAAGTTCAAAAGAAAAAGGCTAACGACAAAGGAAAATGTTTCCACTGCAATGTCGAAGGCCACTGGAAGAGAAACTGTCCTTCATACCTCGAGAGCCTGAAGAACAAGAAAGGTGACACACCTTCAGAAGGTATAGACTTGCTCATAATTGAAACTAATCTAACGGTTTCTTCTACTTCTAGTTGGGTTATAGATTCTGGTTCTAGTGCTCATTTGTGCACTACCATGCAGGGTCTAAAGGAAAGTAGAAGGCTGGCGGAAGGTGCGGTAACCCTTCGGGTTGGCAACGGGGCAAAAGTTGCTGCTGTGGCTGTGGGCACCTACCATCTGCAACTACCGTCTGGATTTAGTTTAATACTTAGAGACTGCTATTATGTACCTGTTGCTAGCAGAAATTTGATTTCTGTTTCATGTCTAGCACAGGAAGGTCATGTTTTTACATTTGACAAAGACTGCTGTTCTATTTATTTGAGAAATAAAATAGTCGCACGTGGTTTCATGATTGACAGTCTCTATCATTTACATATGGATGTATCTGTGAATGTTACCGAGCAAGATGTGAGTGCCAAAGGATCCAAAAGATCCAGAGATGAGATAAACCAAAGATATTTGTGGCACCTCAGGCTTGGCCATATTGGAGAGGACAGAATGAACAAAATGGATAAAGATGGGCTTTTAGGCTCATTGACTTCCGAGTCATATCCAGCTTGCGAGTCCTGTCTTCAAGGAAAAATGGCAAGACTGCCCTTTGTAGGACATGGGGAGAGGACCACTGAACTACTTGCCCTAGTACATACAGATGTATGTGGCCCATTCGATGTGCTAGCCAGGGGACGTTATTCTTACTTCATTACCTTTACCGATGATTACTCACGGTATGGGTATGTGTATCTTATGAGACACAAGTCTGAGTCTTTTGAAAAGTTCAAAGAGTTCAAGAATGAAGTAGAAAAACAAACTGGAAAACCTCTTAAGGCTCTTCGATCAGATCGAGGAGGAGAATACCTTAGTAGGGAATTCCGGGACTATCTCAAAGAAAACGGCATAGTCTCACAATGGACACCTCCGGGTACACCTCAACTCAACGGGGTGTCAGAGAGGAGGAATCGGACCCTATTGGATATGGTCAGGTCCATGATGAGCTTCACTAATTTACCTATGTTCCTTTGGGGAGATGCCTTACTCACAGCGATTTATTTATTGAATAGAGTTCCCTCTAAATCCATTCCTACCACACCGTATGAGATATGGCATGGTAAGAAACCAAGTCTGGGTCATCTCAAGATTTGGGGATGTCCGGCCCACGTCAAGCGACTACAGGCGGACAAGTTAGAGGCTAGGACCATAAGTGCTCGTTTTATAGGATATCCTAAAGAGTCATTAGGATACAATTTCTACATCTCAGAGGATCACAATGTGTTTGTGAGCCGTCATGCCATCTTCTTGAAAAATCAGTTTA
The DNA here is from genome assembly GCF_009389715.1 of Phoenix dactylifera. Lineage (NCBI taxonomy): Eukaryota > Viridiplantae > Streptophyta > Magnoliopsida > Arecales > Arecaceae > Phoenix > Phoenix dactylifera. The sequence continues at coordinate 20,927 of NW_024068998.1, read as the reverse complement.
TCCTTGATAGAGGCAGTGGGAGGAAAATTGAGCTTGAAGAGAATGTCTCTGAAAAGCAACGAGTCATGGATCCTATAGAACCCATTCATAAAGAGCCAGTACACGATGTCCCTCAACCACCTCGTAGATCTAGTAGGGTCTCCCATCCTCCCGATAGATACTTGGGCATACTAGAAGAGGATACCGAGGAAATGTTCCTAGTGGGAGATAGGGATCACATACAGGATCTCAAAACCTACAACGAGGCGATATCTGATATCGATTCCGAGAAATGGCTGGAAGCTATGAAGTCAGAGTTAGACTCCATGCATTCCAACCAAGTCTGGACCTTAGTAGATCCATCAGAAGGTATTGTACCTATTGGATGCAAATGGATCTACAAAAGGAAGATAGGTTCGGATGGAGAGGTAGAGACCTATAAGGCAAGGCTTGTGGCGAAAGGATATAGTCAGCGCGAAGGCATTGACTATCAGGAGACCTTTTCACCTGTAGCCATGCTAAAATCCATCCGAACATTGCTTGCCATTGCAGCATTTCATGATTATGAAATCTGGCAGATGGATGTGAAAACTGCTTTCCTGAATGGATATCTTGATGAAGATATCTATATGGAACAGCCTTTGGGTTTCACTTCCAGTGATGGAGATCACAAGGTCTGCAAGCTGCAAAGGTCCATCTATGGACTAAAGCAAGCATCTCGGAGTTGGAACCCTCGTTTCGATGACGCAATCAAAACGTTTGATTTCATCAAAAACGAAGAGAAACCGTGTGTTTACAAAAAGGTTAGTGGGAGTGCTGTCATTTTTCTCGTACTGTACGTAGATGACATTCTCCTGATTGGAAATGATATTCCCATGCTAACCTCGGTCAAGGTCTGGTTGTCAAAAGAATTCTCCATGAAAGACCTTGGGAAAGCATCCTATATTTTGGAAATAAAGGTCTATAGAGATAGATCTAAAAGGATGCTTGGCCTTTCACAGAAGATGTACATAGAGGAGGTGCTGAAGAGGTTCAGCATGGAAAACTCCAAGAGGGGTCTCTTACCCCTGAGGCATGGAATTCATCTCTCCAAGAAGATGTGCCCCAACACATCTGAAGAGATTCAACGCATGAGCAAGATTCCCTATGCATCGGCAATAGGAAGCCTCATGTATGCCATGCTGTGTACACGACCTGATATAGCTCTTACTGTGAGTGTCACAAGCAGATATCAGTCGGATCCAGACAAGAAGCACTGGATAGCTGTGAAGAACAGTCTTAAGTACTTGAGAAGAACTAAGGACATGTTCTTGGTCTTTGGGAGAAGATCAGAGTTGAAGGTAGAAGGATGCACACATATTGATGATAGAAAGTCTACATCAGAATATGAGCAATTGTGGTTCAGTAAATTGGAAGAGTTCCAGACAACCGATCATTATAGATCTACCTTAGAAGCTGAATGTTAAGCCGTATCTAAGGGTGCAGTGGAAACCTTCTGATTAAAAGTTAATTGCAGAGTTAGGTGTAATGTCATTAGATGCCATGACACTTTACTGCGATAACATTGGCACCATAGCACTAGCTATGGAGCCATGGTCTCATCAGAAGTCCAAGCACATAGAGCGGCGCTTCCATTTCATACGCGACTATGACGTAGAGGTGCAGAGAGTAGACTCCGCGGATAACGTGGCAGACCCGTTCACTAAGCAGCTGAGTCAGCAAAAGACTGAAGCCCACCTTGAGAAGATGGGCCTAAGATATATGACCAATTGGCTTTAGTGCAAGTGGGAGATTGTTAGATGTATGCCCTAGAAGCCAATCTGGCTGATACATTATTAATTCTAGGGACATAATTTTGTACTTGACTATTTATTATTAAATAAATAAAAGGCATCTTTTCATTCATATTGTTTATGTGTCTATGAATCGTCCAAGAAATTAATAAGATGATGATACATATTCTCAAGAGTTGAGAATTTGAGCCATGTATCATTGGTGATTAATTTCTAAATGCTCCTGATCAATGGATCATCACGAGGACGGTGATCGATCCGATCAGTGCACAGATCACTTTCCTTCTGGATGGACGAGACTTGAGTCCACAGTGTAGGGACACTGAAGTGATAGTGCAGGTGCTTGTTAGAGAACAAGGGTACTGAGCGTGACCAAGACAAGAAGTCACTTGGATGTCTATCCACTCGTCAGTGACTTGCTTGATGTTGCAGTAGTGTGACTGGTCCTTTGACCTGCGGTGCTTCGGCTACTCACAATGAGGTTATTGTAGTTTGACTGCACACATACATGGTCTCTAGCCATATGGGTCCATGCAGTGTAGATTGGCTGCAGTAGGTTCACTGTAGGAGTAGGGTATACACCTATAAGGAATCTATCGACCTTGATAGAAAAGGAGTGATCCTATGTGATTTGTTAGACTGAGTTCTAAGACCTTGGCCAGGGCAGTAATATAAAGTGAAAAAGAGTTTTCCACTATCGAACTCAAGTCGAACAAATCTTGACATATGACAGACGATGGGGTTTGACGAGTTGTCCATGACCTCCGTCCTGTAGGGATCCACGATAGTAGGACTGTATCACACGTTAACTGCACCTAGAGGTTCATCTTTCTATTCTACTGGGTAGCCACTACATGCTGCTAGGTGTCACTGGTGGATGGTGGGACTCATAGGGATTATCTTGATGATCGATAAACCCTAATGAGTAGAGTTGGAATCGTTCCAACCCATTGAAAGGAGTTTTCAATGATATAGTGATAGAGATCACAATATATCTCACTACCAGTCAGAATAGAACCTATGGGGTCACACACACTAGAAGTATTGACCGATCCGATGGTTGAAAAGTGATTATGAATCACGAGTAATCAATTTGATTGATAAGAAGTTGAAGAAGGAAAGAGAATTAATTAAATTGGACTTGAAACAAGAGTCCTACTTCGAGTAGGATTCCTAGAGTCCTAGTTGGATTAGGACTGGGAATCCTAGTTGGAGTAGGACTGGAATTCCTACTTGGAATAGGATTCCTGCAATCCTAATGAGATTAGGAGTTTTGAATCAAAATTGGATTCCTACTTGGAGTAGGATTCCTAGAGTCCTAATCGGATTAGGACTTCGGATTCAAATAGAGTCCTAATTGGATTAGGACCAAAATTAAATATGTCCTAATTTGGATTAGGATTCCTTAAGTCCTAATTAATTATTAATCTAATGAATCAACATGACTCCTAATTGGATTAGGATTGAAGAGTTCAATTGAGTCATGGTTCAGGACTAGCATAGATTGAACCCAATTTGGCCAATCCTAATTAGATTAGGATTAAACCATGAGAGAGGCACCTAATCCTCTTTGGAAGAGGATTAGGTTAACCAAGTAAGAGGGGCATCAGCCCCTCTTCACTTAGTTGGTGCGACATGAAGAGAGAGGGGGCCGGCGCCCCCTCTTGGAAAGTAGTCAAGGGCTCCTAACTTGTAGGAGCCCTTCATCCTTATTAAAGGAGGACTAGGGCCGGCGCCCTAGATGAACCTTTTCTCCTCTTCAAGCCGTGGCCACCTCCCTCCATCACCTCTTGGTTCAGCCGCAAGCAAAGGGAGAAGAAAAGTCCAAGTGTTGGCGTCCTCCTCCCCTTCCCTTCCTTCATCCAACGCAAGGAAGAAAAGAGGGCTGCGTGGGGATTCTTCTTCTTCCTCTTCTTCATCCTTCTTCTTCCTCCTCTCAAGCACAATCAAGGGTTGATTGAAAGAGAGGAGATCAGCCATCAAAAGAAGTCTTTGCAAGGGAGCTAGCACCCCGGGAAGACAAGAAAGCTTTGATCGGTCCTCTGCTTCGTGTGGATACCCGTAGAGGCCGGACGTTTGAACGGCTTCAAGCGAACCCTCTTCCAAAACCACGAATTCAGATTTGCAGTGATCATCTACCCGCGCAAGGTGAAGATTTGATCTTCCTAATAGTTTTAAAAGTTTTAATTCTTACCTAATTACGAAAGGTCTCGAAACAACGTTCATGCGATGAACGTCGAACCCGTGCATGCCGATTCCGCTGCCATCTGAAAAATTTTTGAAATATCAGCGGCATGGGCGGGTTCCCAACAGATTGATGACCCAAAGATTGATTCATAGATTGATTTTGATGATCACAAAACCTTGAAGTATAGATATTAATGTTTATGTTGCAAGGAGAAAGATATTTATTTTGCAAGGAACATAGCAAGTTGGGAGAACACAAGAAGGCCTCCAAAGCTCTCAAGTTGGAAGAAAGCTACAATTTATTGGCCCAAGCTTAAAGTTCAAAGGATTCAAATTGGAGGAGTAAAATCAAAGGAAAAATTCAAAAGAATAGTCTTCGAGTCGACTCCTGAGGAATTCGAGTCGACTCCAATGTTTACCGAGTCGACTCCGGGGAAGTATGAGTCGACTCCTAGGAGTCACAGACAGAAAAGTCAGAGAGCAGTTTTCGGGTCTGAAATTCGAGTCGACTCCAGTGGAACGCGAGTCGACTCCGATGGTTGGCAGGTCGACTCCAAAGAAAGCAAGAGTCGACTCTCAGCGGTACATAAAGAAAAAGTCAGAGGGCAGTTTCTGGACTCTGAGATTCGAGTCGACTCCCGCATTGCACGAGTCGACTCCGAGACACCGCGACCCCAAAGAAGACAGAAGACTAATTTGCTGACTCTGAGATTCGAGTCGACTCCCAGACAGCTCGAGTCGACTCCAAGGCAGCACTTCACCAAAGACACAGAAGACTAATTTTCAGAAATTGAGAGCCGAGTCGACTCCAAGGAAGTTCGAGTCGACTCCAAGACTGGACGAGCCAAAAGACAGAGGATCGGGAGTTCGGGCTCTGAGATTCGAGTCGACTCCCAAGACAGTCGAGTCGACTCGAGAGGACAAAATTCAAAATTGGATCCACGGACTTCAGTGGATGAGCCGACTCCGAAATTGCCAAGTCAGCTCCAGAAGTTGGCGAGTGGACTCCAGGTTAAGACGAGTCGACTCCCAGTCGAGGATGCACAATAATTCAAATTTGGAACAGTGGCCGAGTCGTCTCCAGTAAAGCACGAGTCGACTCCTGCAACAGACGAGTCGACTCCTGATCGCGCGAGTCGACTCCAATCCCAACGGTAATATTGTCAGGAAGTGCAGACTGTGTCCAACGGCTCTATTTTTGTCTCTAACGGCTATATTCTTGTTTCCACGCCATCTAAAGCTATAAAAACAAGAAGAGAGCTAGGGGAGAAATCATGGAAGTGGGAGAAAACATTTAGGAAAGAGATTCCAAGGGAAATCTCCCATAAGCACAATAAGGGCCATTCAAAGTGAAATAGAGAGAAGAAGAGCTTCCAAGTGTATCCCAAAGCTTCCTCTCCATCCGTGTGCTGCCGCGGTGATCCTCTACTTCGTGCCAAATCAGAAGAGGGTCAAGTAAAGAAGAAGTCGAGCTCCTCCATCTTCAAAACTCGTTTGAGGGCTTCTCTTTACTCTATTTGTTTATATTGTTATATTTGCTTGTTTAAGAAGCTTTGATTTGTTTTTATTCTTTGTTTTAATATCTTGTAACTTGATTCAATCAAGGGATTGAATCAAGGGGTTAAAGGTTTGTTGGTGAGCCAAAGGGAAAACCAACGGTGTAAGGTTTGTTGGTGAGCCAAAGGGAAAACCAACGGGGTTTAGGTTTGTTGGTGAGCCGAGGGTAAAACCAACGTGTAAGGGTTCGATTCTGATCCCGGGAAAACAATCGGGGGTGGTTCTAGTCGGTGAGCCTGGGAAAACCGACCGAGTTCGTTGTGACCTCGTAAAACAACAAGTTGGGTTGTGAGCTTGTGAAACAACCGGCTGTAATCTGTAGGATTATAGTGAAATTCCCAAGAGGTCTTGGGGAGTGGATGTAGGTGCTGGGATGCACCGAAATATTTTTGTTGTGTTTGTGATGCTCTTTGTTGACTGACCTCCTCACTCACTTACTTAGATATTAAGCTTGCTTAACTCTTCTTCGTGCATCCTTTAGTTGCAAGCATAATCAATTTACTCAATCATTAAATTGAATAGCATACTAGGGCAAAATTAGACTAATCTTTTATTGAACCCGCTGCTTAATAGTTGATTAGATTAGAATCATACTCTTGCTAAGGTTAAGCTTCACTAAGCATCCATACAACTTAGCATAATTAATCTAAAAGATTAGAAGTAGTTTAAAAGTTTTTAAAAGACCCAATTCACCCCCCCCCCCCCCCCCCTCTTGGGTTGTCACCTTGGGCAACATAAATGATTCACATAAATTGGATAAATCACAAGATCAATTGATAAATTCTTCATCATGCAACAATCTTAGAATACAAACTCAAGTCAATAAAAATGAAACAAATACTTCTCTATGGCTTCATCGAATCCCTAAACCAAGGTTTAGCTGCTCATGATGCTCAGCGACTTTGATTGGTTTGCTGAGATGCTCCAAGCCATCTGCCTCAAGTCCTTCTGAAAATCCTTCTGAAAGTTCTTCCTATTCCGCTGGCAGCATCCCCTCCTTTTTTTGTTTTTTTGTTTTTATTCTTCTTTCTCTTCCAAAATAGAGCAAGCTCTATTTTTCCTGACCGAGCCCTCTTCTCCCCTCTTCCTTGGCCCAACCCCTCACCGAGAGCCCCCTCTCCCTCTACTCTTCTCTTCCTTTTATAGATCCCCACCAAGGATCGGCCAGCGGTGGATCCATGATTTCGCATGGAGAGGAGGAAAAATGCGTGCGTGATCGTTGGGACGGAATCCACGGGATTGGTTGGATCGATGGAGCTGACCACGGGATGGAGGCGTTGATCTGAAAAAGAGCTGGCAGGGTGGCTGAATCATGGAAGTCTGGGATCTCGGAGAAGACGGGAATGGAGCTAGAGATGGATGCCGATCCGGGAGGAGCTGGGTTATCGGCTGCTGGGAAGGAGATTAATCCAAAAATGTTGGCTGCAGCTGGAAAGGCTCGTTGATTGCAGCCGGCTAGGATCGCGGAGGAGTGGTCGCTGGCTGCATCGACTGATGGCGGAACACTCGGGGATGAAGACGATGCCGCATAGGTGGATGCGGAAGACGCCCGGCTGGGTGCATCGCAGGAGAAGTGGGAATGTGCAGAGGATCTGGGAAGCTGGCTATGGCTGCTGGGAGTGGATCCGAATGAAGACGGAGGAGCTGGATGCGGTGGGCATGCGGTTGATGCGGCTGGAATGGGCTGATGGCGCTGGTGCACCGCATTGATCACGGAGGAGATGGTCGATTTGGGAAGAAGTCCCCTGTTTCAGCGCTGGGAGGCTTGGATTGGCTTGGAATGGGATAGGTTTGGGAATTGGCTTTGGATGATCGTTGATTGAACTTGTCTCTTGAGCCCAATGTCATTTAATTCTTGCTAAACTGTTTCAGACCGAACTCGACCAGATAAAATAAACGAGACTAAAAACAAGACCGTGACTTAATAAAAAGGGTTAATCAAACATTTTCCCCATACAAAAATAATTAATTATAACTTTCAATCTAATCAAGACCAAAACCCATTTAATTATAACCTTAGCTTGATTACAACTCTATCAGGTTACCAAACTGGGTTAACACAATCTCCTCCTTATATGTTTTCCTGTAATTTTTATGAAAGATTGCAACCAAGAGAGAGACAAATTCAGAGTCTGATTTAAGAAAAGAATTATTTACTTCTTATCATATTTTAAATTTATTTCAATGATTATTCAATTTCATGGTAAAATATGTATTTATCAGTTTAAAAATATTGATAATTGCTATGGAAAGATAACTAAATTATAAATTATTCAGCACTTATCACTGAGACTAACTGGAGAAGGGGTTAGGATCAGGGAGGAAGGGGGGGCACTGGGATGATGGCAGCTGGGTGAAGGAGTTGGGATCAAGGAGGAAGAAAAAAAGAGAGGAGGATTGACGCAATCGGGGTGGGCTGCAGAATTTTTTTTTCTTCTTTGAGGATGGCTGAATCTTTCTTCTCTTTTTTTTTTTCAAAGCAATGGCAATGGAGGCTAGGATTCTTTGTGGTGGAAGGAAGGAGGAAGAAGATGGGTTGCTGGATGGCGAGATTGGGTTCAGGGAGGGTCAGCCAATGGACCAAATTGGACACCAATTTTAGTGGGGGCTGAAATTGGCTAGACCAATTGATTAGGCTGAATTGGGTTTTGTGGAGTCCTAATGTCAATAGGACTTAGAGGAGGATGTGGGGTTGTTGTTTCAAGGTCAATTTATTCACCCGTCTAGATAATATTTTTCCTTGTTCAGAAAGGAGTCTTGGGCATGAGGGAGGCGCTGAAATGCTGATGTGGCACTCAAGGAGGGTGCACACAAGGGGTGGAGGCATGAGAACAAAGGAAGGGATAAGGATAAACTTGAGTTGGTTAGGAAAATCTCATCCAAAACCAACCCAGCTTGTGATGGCGTAAAGGGGAGGCGTCCCACCTCTTCCTTCAGCTCCCTTGGCGTCGCACCAAGCAAGAGAATAGCTTCTCTTCACGTAAACAAAAGGAAAATTTCGAAATCCAAAACTAACTTCATTCATCATATCCTCCTTTATATAGAAAGAAAGGTTGGCAAAGGATAAGGATAAGGACTACACAGAATTTTAAATTAGACTTCTAATTACATGAGGACTTAATTCAAAATTTAAATTTTTTAATTGACCAATCAAAGGCCTTGATACCTAAGCCTAGACACCTAGGAATCCATTCCTTATGGCGTGTGAATTGAAACCCATGAAAAGGAATTCAGCCGCATGCCATGAGTTGGAATCTAGGTGGACTCCTTCTCGGGTACCAACATCAGCATGAAGTTTGGGAGACTCATCAAATTTCATCTGATCTCCAAATTTTATGTTCTTATAGTCATTGGAAATCTACGGATGTCTACTTTCCATTAAAATTTGAATCAACTTAATCAGACTTCTGTAGCTCCCAAAATCTTCAAAATACCATATGGTGTTCAATCTGTCATGAATTTCAACTAGATCTGAACTCTGAATTTCTTCCACATGTGAGAGGTCTTCATGGTTGAACTTCTCTTTATTTTGACATGTGACCACTTCTAATTAGCCATGGACCCATTCATGCCTTGGACTCAATCTAATTGACACTGAAGAGGCTAACCCATTGTGAATCAAATCACTTATTGCAGGGACTCAATCTAATTTCAGCTTGGACTCAACTGTTCTTGGACTCAAATTTTTTTCACCCCTCACCCAATGTCCCACGCCATTAGAATGAGGGTGGTGCTCCTGCATCAACTCTCCCCGGCTGGAAAAAGACTCGACTCTGTCGAGTTCTGTGACTGATAGAGCTCGTAGAGATCCGGGTTCAGCCGTTAGACTTCTTCCGTCTTCAACCAAGAGCAATCTGAAATTGGTCTGTCCTTCCATTTAGCCAAAAATTTTTGATATCCCCCTCGATGTGTGGACACAATCTGATCATCCAAGATGTCTTCAATGGTGCCTTTGGGGGCTGATTGACATGGTAATGATGGGGGTACGGCTGGAGGATCTTCATCTTCAGCAAAGTGACCTTCGTAGAGTTGCAGGTCTTCAACATTGAAAATTGGGCTAACCTGCAAGTCTTCAGGCAAATCAAGCACATATGTATTAGGTCCCATTCGTTTCAGTACCTTGAAGGGGCCGGCGCGACGAGGATGTAGCTTCTGAAAATTTCTGCGAGGGAAGCGTTCAGCACTCAACCGCATCATCACAAGGTCTCTTTCTTTGAATTTCAGGGGACGTCGCTTCAAGTCTGCTTGTTGCTTGTAAATCTCGATGTTGGTGACCAAACGACGTCGAACTTCAGCATGGATGTCTTGTATGTGCCTAGCGAAGTCTTCACCACCTTCGCTGGTCCTTGTGTTGATGGGAAGTGGTACAAGATCAATAGGCCGCCGCGGCTTCAACCCAAGAACAATCTCGAAAGGTGACAATCCTGTGGTACGATTGACACTGCTATTGTAGGCAAACTCGGCATGGGGTAAAATCAGATCCCATGACTTCACATGGTCCCGGACTAAGCATCGAAGAAGGTTCCCAAGACTTCGGTTGACCACCTCGGTCTGCCCATCGGTTTGGGGGTGATAGGCGCTGGAGAAGGAAAGACGGGTGCCAAGCTTCGCCCAAAGTGTCTTCCAAAAATAGCTAATGAACTTGACATCACGATCAGATACAATAGTCTTTAGGAGCCCATATAGACGAACCACTTCTTTCAAAAATAAATCAGCAACTCGTGATGCATCATAAGTCTTCGCACAGGGCACAAAGTGCAACATCTTTGAAAATCTGTCAACAATGACAAAAATAGAATCATGTCCTCGTACCATCTTGGGCAACCCAAGCACGAAGTCCATGCTGAGGTCCTCCCATGGTGAGCTCGGCATTGGCAGTGGAGAGTAGAGGCCGGCATTGGATTTTGTTTCCTTGGCTAGTTGACGAGTTCGGCAATGTTTGATGATTCGGTGGACATCCTTGCGCAAGGTCGGCCAATAGAACCTGTCCTCCATCATAACGACGGTCTTGTCACGCCCGAAGTGACCAGCAAGACCTCGCCCATGAACCTCCCGGATGATGTGGTCGTGAAGAGAGGTTTCTGGAATACATAGGCGTGTGCCACGGAAGAGAAAGCTGTCATGGATCGAAAAATCAGAATGCTGCCGGTGACTCCCTGCTGAAATTTCGGTGAAGATAGGCTGAAAATATGCATCAGTAGAATATAGAATTTTCAGATCATTGAAGCCCGTTACTTCTACATTCAAGAGGGTGAGAACATGTGTCTTCCGGCTAAGGGCATCAGCGACTCGATTTTCTGCACCCGGCCTATGCTTCAATACAAAAGTAAATTGCTGCAGCACATCCACCCATCTCGCATGTCGCATACTTAGCTTCTTTTGTGAATTGATGTACTTTAAAGAGTCATGGTCGGTGTACATAACAAACTCTCGATGTAGAAGATAATGCTTCCAATTTTTAAGAGTTTGAACCACAGCATAAAACTCAATATCATAAGTAGAATACCTTCGCTTGGTGTCGTTGAGCTTTTCGCTGTAGAAGGCGATGGGATGACCTTCTTGGCTCAGAACTCCACCAATCCCAATGTGAGAAGCATCACAAGCGACTTCAAAGAGCTGATCAAAGTCTGGAAGTCGAAGAATTGGGGCTTGGGTTAGACGTTCCTTGATGTCTTCAAAGGCTCTAGTGGCGGCCGACGTCCAACGGAAATTTTCAGCCTTCATACAATTAGTGATTGGTGCTACTATGCTGCTGAAATTTCTTATGAACCGGTGGTAGAAGGAAGCCAAGCCATGGAAGCTCCTCACCTCATGAATGTTACTTGGCGTCGGCCACTCCCGAATGGCATGAACTTTCTTCGGATCCGCTGCAACACCTTGTTCTGAAATTATGAAACCAAGGAATGGTACTTGTGATTCAGCAAAGAAGCACTTCTTCAAGTTAACATAAAATTTTTCTGATCGAAGTGTAAGAAGCACTCGGCGGAGATGTTGCTGATGCTCCACACGGCTACGACTGAAAATCAAAATGTCATCAAAATAAACAACCACAAAGCGCCCAATGTACGGTTTCAGCACTTGATTCATAATCCGCATGAAAGTACTTGGCGCATTGGAGAGACCAAATGGCATAACCATCCATTCATAGAGGCCATCCTTGGTCTTAAATGCCGTCTTCCACTCATCCCCAAGTCTGATTCTGATCTGGTGGTAGCCACTTCGATGGTCCAACTTGGAGAAGATGGTGGCTCCATGCAACAAATCCAGCATGTCGTCAAGCCGCGGGATCGGAAAACGGTACTTTACTGTAATCTTGTTGATTGCTCTGCTGTCCACGCACATCCTCCATGAACCATCCTTTTTGGGAGTAAGTAGAGCCGGGACAGTACATGGACTGAGGCTCTCTCGGATGAATCCCTTGTCTAAAAGTTCTTGGACTTGTCTGTGAAGCTCCTTATGTTCTCTCGAATTCAGCCGGTATGCGGAAAGATTCGGTAAGCTTGAACCGGGCACCAAATCTATGGCATGTTGGATGTCCCTCATCGGTGGAAGCTCCTTGGGAAGGTCCTCAAGGGTTACATCAGAAAAATCATCCAATATAGACTTGAAATCAAGAGGAACAACTTCTGAAATTTCAGCCCCAACTTTCCTAGACACTAGTGCATACATGACTCCAATCTCTCGGCTACAAGCTTCAAACTTTCTCATGGTTAAAACCCATTGGATTATCAGATTTTCAGAGGTAAAATCAGTGATCCGAAGGGGCTTTAATACAACTCTTTTGTTGGCATAATATAGAGAATAACAATTGGATCGACCATCATACTCGACACTACGATCTGTTGGGAACCCGCCCATACCGCAGAAAATTTAATAAAATTCAGATTGCAGCGGAAGAGGCATAAGCGGGATCGACGTTCATCACATGAACGTTGTTCAAAAACCGTTCATAGATAGATTAGAATTAAAAACTTTTTAAACCTTTAGGAAGATTAGATCTTTACCTTGTGCGGGTAGATGATCACCGCAAACTGATGATTGTGATTTAGGATGAAGGTTTGCTTGAAGCCGCACACGCGTCGGGCCTCTACGGATATCCACATGAAGTAGAGATCCGATCAAAGCTTTCTTGTCTCCCCGGGGTGCTAGCTCCCTTGCAGAGACTACTTTAGGTGGCTGATTGATCGGTTCTTTCAATTTTAAAAATAAACCACGCAATAGAACGTATCCTGTAGGATAGTGATTACGGGTGTCGGTCCACAGGAATTGAAGAATAAGTTATTTTTCTTTTAAAAATAAATCAAGAAGAAGGATTTGCTAACTTGATTTAACTAAATTAAACTATGAGTGCGAATTAGAATTTATCAGAGTAAATAGATCTAGGATTTGGAATCCACCACATAGCATTGCATCAAGGACTGTGTTCTTAATTTTTATCTTTTGGAGAGGCATGTAATTTGGCTACAAGCCTTTTAAAATAAAATCATAAAGAGTGTTAGGAAGATCCATCTTCGGTGTAGCATGAAGTGTCTACCTAAGTATGTTAATCTAGGATGCAGCACACTTCATCTTCCTAGGCATGAATCATCTTAAACTACTTTAGCAAACATGATTAGTAACTAGCATGCTCAAAGTTTAAATATCATAAAGGAATATTTCATTGAAAATAAGAATTTAAACAAGCTCCAAAATAATAAACAAGTAAGAACTACAATTGCCCTGATGCATTGCTAGGGCTTCATCTAGCCCTAGGTTGGACGTTTAGCCGCGCATGGCTTGCGGACGACCTCCCATCTTCAAATGAAAGTCTTCACCTTCCATTATTCCCAAAATATCCAAAATACTCTCTCTCTCCCCCTCCTTTCTCTCTTTTTTTATTTCTTTTTCTCTTCTTCCCTCTCGGCTTTCTTCTTCTTTTCACCGAAACAGGGGGGTCTCCCCTGTTTTTCTCCACCGAGCTCCATTGGTTGGCTGAAGAAATCCTTTGCCATCCGCCTCAAATCCTTTCTTTTTTTCATGCTTTTTTTTTTATTCTTTCACTAACTCATCTGCTCACAGCCTCCCTCTTTTTTTATTCTCCCTTCTCGGCACCATAACAGAGCATGCTCTGTTCTTCTTAACCGAGCCCCCCCTTTCTTTCTTCTTCTCATCTTCCTCTTATAGACTGCTGAAGACCCAACGATGGATTCAGGGCGTGGTCTGAGGTCTTTGATCTCGCAAAGGCTTGATTTCTGTTGCACGCGAGGGCGTGATGCTGGGAATGATCTCGGGCTTGATTGCAGAGACTGGTGAATGCGGAAGGGAGAAGAGTTAGAGGTAGGGTCATCCAGGATTTGGGGATCTTGAATCCGGAGGAGATGCGGACGGTGAGATCGTCGGTGGATTCGGCTGCTGGGAATGGATCCGGATGAAGACGGAGGAGTTGGATGCGGTGGGCATGCGGTTGATGCGGCTGGAATGGGCTGATGGCGCTGGTGCACTGCATGGAGCATGGAGGAGATTCTTCTACTCGGTTGCTGGCTGTACGTGTGGAGGATTCCGTGGGTCTCGTGGCTGGAACAGGTTGATCGGAGGAAGTGAGTCTCGGCGGTTGGAGCGGCTCATTGGTTGCAGCGGAGGAGTGGTCGCTGGCAGAACATCCGGGGATGAAGACGATGCCATAGTTGGATGCGGAAGACGCTCGGCTGATTTCCCTCTTGGGTTTGGCATGCGGCTGAGGGAGGATCGGGTTGCTTTGATGGGGGAAAATTCGAATCATAGGCATGAGTTTCCCTGTTTCAGCGTTGTGAATAAAAAATTCTGTTGGATGGCTGTTGATCTGGGAAGGATAGGGGAGTTGGCTTTGGATGGTTGTTGATTTATCCTCGAGTCCAATGTCGTTTAATTCTTACTAAACCGCTTCAGACTGAACTCGACCAGATAAAATAAATAAGACCATGACTTAATAAAAGGGTTAATCAAATATTTTTCCATACAATTATAACTTCCAATCTAATCAGGACCAAAGCCCATTTAATTATAACCTTAGCCGGGTCAACACAATCTCCTTATATGTTTTTATGAAAGATCGCAGCCAGGAGAGAGACAAGTTCAGAATTATTTACCTCTTACCATATTTTAAATTTATTTCAACGATTATTCAATTTCATGGTAAAATAAGTATTTATCCGTTTAAGAACATTGGTAAGTGCTATGAAAAGATAACTAAATTATAAATTATAAATTATAAGTATTTAAAGCACACACGATTTTATTTACTAAGTCAGCCCAAATTCTAGGTTAGTATGCAATCTAAGTTGAAGTCATTAAGTTTCTGTTTAGGGAGTTGTAAGACTTATTTATACTGGAGTGCTCGGTGAAATCTGGACCGTACACAAGCTAAGGGTTCGGATCTCCAAAATATTGCAAAGACTAGTAGTTTCCAAGGATTGGTCGAAGGGACCTACTCACTGATTCAAAATCATCTTATCTGCAGGATTTCGAGAGTTGTGGATGTTTACTTTAGTACCTCACGGGCTTTATCTGTAATATTTCAGTTTACTCGAATTTTTACGACGACGGCTTTCACACGATTGTCTTTTTCAAGGTCAATACAGCATTTTTTTTCTTATTTTTTTTGCCGTTGAAGATAAGATTTTTTTCAAGAAAGATATATAAATTGTGCACTTTTACTCTTGTGGTGATTTTTCCGTATAACGAGCAATCAGTCGACAACTCTCACACCAGTTGGCATAAGGTGTCGGGCATCAAGACTCCCCTACGGACTTATGCTCGAAGTCCTCATCACAAGCCCACTTGACCTTTGACAATAGGTAGTCCTTTTCGATGTTCCTGACTAAATATATTTTTATTGATGATTATTATTTTTTTTTGGATTAGATAAGTATGATTCATCAGGGTCCAAGGTTGCTACTATATTATCAACATAATGTCGAGCCTAGACCTTAGATGGGTCGGCCAGTGTGTAGTAAAATTTCAAAGTATTAATTAGCTTACAACTCCCTAAGAGAGACTTAAAAAAAAAACTTAAATTTGTATTACTTCCGACTAGTCATTGGGCTTTCTAGATTTTATATATCCTGTGTGTTTATTATTCTTGCATTCATGTATAGAAATTAGGTAAAAAAAAATATATTTTTTTAATTTTATTATTATTATTATTTTTATTATTTATTATTTATTTTTTTATTTTTTTAATTTATAAAAATGAACACAATTTTTTAAAAGATATTTTTATTTTTTTATTTTTTATTTTTTCGATAAACCTGACATTATGAAGTGAAAACGAATGCAAGAGATGCAAACAAAACAAAAAATGATTAAAAATACTTAAAAATATCTCCAAACGTAAACCTAACATTGTCCTCAATGTTAAAAAAATTTGAGAGAATTGGGTTGCCTCCCAACAAGCGCTAAGTTTATTGTCTTCAGCCAGACACAGTGCATCCTTAATTATTTTGATAAACAGGGTTCGTCAAATTAAGGGATTCGATCAATTGCCCATCGGTAACACAGTCCACATAAGGTTTTAACCTTTGACCATTGACTTTTAAAACATATTCACCATTGAGGTGTTGGATCTCTACTGTACCATAAGAAAAAACCTTTTTCACTACGAATGGTCCATCCCATCTAGAGCGAAGTTTACCCCGGAAGTTAAACTTTTTGATAGCCCAGAAAGCTCTATGTTCAAGTTCTAACGGTAAGTGACAAGCTTTTCCAAAAACTAATCGGTAGGGGGACATGCCAATAGGAGTTTTGTAGGCAGTATGGTAGGCCCAGAGTGCTTTATTTATCCTTTGAGACCAATCTTTCCTATCGGGACGTACCGTTTTTTTCTAAGATGTGTTTTAACTCCCTATTGGACACCTCGACTTGTCCACTTGTTTGGGGATGGTATGGGGTAGCAACTTTGTGGGTGATGTTATATTTGTGAGCCAAAGCCTCGAAAGACCGGTTGCAAAAATGAGATCCCCCATCACTGATGATGGCTCTGGGTATGCCAAAATGACAAAAGATATTTTCATGTAAAAATTTAACCACAACCTTGTGGTCATTAGTTTTAGTGGCGACAGCTTCTACCCATTTTGAGACATAATCAACTCCTATTAGAATGTATTCAAAACCAAAAGATGGTGGAAAAGGGCCCATAAAGTTAATACCCCAGACGTCAAAGATTTCTACAATTAAAATAGGATTGAGAGGCATCATATCTCTACGGGAGATGGTACCCATCTGTTGGCATCGTTCACAAGTTTGGCAAAAGTTATGAGCATCTTTGAAAAAAGTGGGCCAATAAAATCCACTCTGTAAAACTTTTGCTGCGGTTTTTCTACCCCCAAAATGTTCCTCACAAGCTTGTAAATGGCAGAATGAAAGAATACTTAGAAATTCGCATTAAGGGACACATCAACGGATTACTTGATCGGGACAATACTTGAATATCGGGATCATCCCAATAATAGAATTTTACTTGTGAAAAGAATCGGTTCTTGTCTTGAGTTTACCAATCATCAGTGATGCAGGAGCACGAGCCCAAATCATAATGGATGTACGCCGAGTTTGGATTCTTGCTTGGGAGTGCCCGAAAACACATTGGGTTCGTAATTTCTAGCATTTAATTGGATTGTGTCTATTTTATTTTGGTCACATTGAGTCCTTTTATTTTGGGTTTATTTGAGTTCTTATTTTGGGTTTGCAATTTGCTGATTTATGTTTGTAATTGAATGCCAAGTGGCATTAAAAGAGTCCATGTTATGCAAGGATTGAGTCAAGTCATATTGGGTCATGTGTGGAGAATTTAGTTTAGTCGTATGAGTGAAATTGAGTCCTTATGTGAGAGGATTGAGTCCATGTGTTTAAGATTGAGTCCTTATAATTGAGTGCCATTAAGAAGGATTCCTAATGCCATGAAGATCATCACTCATCACGTGGAGAAGTTCAACCATGAAGATCTCTCACATGTGGAAGAAATTCAGAGTTCAGATCCAGTTGAAATCCGTGATAGATTGAACACCATATGGTATTTTAAAGATTTCGAAAGCTATAGAAGTCTGATTAAGTTGATTCAAATTTTGTTGGAAAGTAGACATCTGTAGCTTTCCAATGACTATAAGAACATAAAATTTGGAGATCCGATGACATTTGAAGAGTCTCCTGAACTTCATGCTGATGTTGGTACTCGAGAAGGTGTTTGAGTAATGGTGCGGTTGGGGTTTCCTGCTCCTAATCTCCAACCCACACACCATGAAGGGTTGACACTTGTCCAACCTTTAGTTGGCAAGTTGTTTAGGAAGTTTATCATTAGATTTGAATTTTAAAAAATGTCCTTATCTGATTTTGAGTCTAAGTAAATCTGTTTGTAACTTCCAACCTCTTTCTCTTTATAAGAGGAGGTTTTGATGAATGAAATGATATCAAATTTATTTGAAAAAAAATCTAGAGATTTGTGAGAGAGAGACCACGAAAAGAAGGGCTCTTTTCCAGCCATTGGTGAGACAGTGGAGAGAAGAAGATAAAGGTGAGACGCCCCAACCTTCTCCTCAAATTCTAGGAACCTAGGGTGTGAGACTCAACCTAGTTTCCTTAGTTATCCTTTAGAAATAAAATCCAAAAAAAAAAAAATACTCCATTGTTCCCTCACGTCCACAAGAGCTTCCAACCTTCATATTCTTCAGAAAAATCTACATTCATATAGCCAACATATTGATCATCAAATCGGGTTCAGACTAGTTCCTTTTGGTGTACCGATAGTGCCCTAGTTCTTCCATCACCAACCTATTAGAAATCCTGATTAAATTCAAGTAAAGTTTCTTCCATCCTCTTTAATACTTCATCCCTTTCAGAATCCATCTAATACTCAAAAAAACTCTCAAGCCATCAGACCTTATATTGATCAATCCAATCGGTTCGAATTGATTCCTCTCAACGAATCCAATTGCAATCTAGAACCGCCCAACGCCAACCTTTCTTTGGAGCCAATTGCTGCCAATTCAAATCAATTTTTCCAACCCATCCTCTTTCTTCTTCCTTCCACCACAAAGAACCCTAGCCTCCATTGCCATTGCTTAGAAAAAAAAAAGAGAAGAAAGATTCAGCCATCCTCAAAGAAGAAAAAAAATCTGCAGCCCACCCCGATTGCGTCAATCAGGAATTCGTCCTATGGCCAGGTAATTTACTATGTTTGCAAACCATGATGTTTTTATTCCTCGTACCTCAAATAATTGTTCATCTGGAAAAGAATCATGTAAGGGTGAGATATTTTGAGAGGGCTCAAGAAGAATCCTAGATAAGTGGTCCGCTACGACATTTGCAGTACCTTTCTTATCACGAATTTCTAGGTCAAATTCTTGTAGTAAAAGAATCCATTGAATCAGACGGAGTTTGGTATCTTTCTTTGCAAGAAGGTGTCGAAGGGCAGCATGATCAGTGAATACAGTAACCATAGATCCTAATAGGTAAGATCGAAACTTGTCTAGCGCGAATACTATAGCTAGCAATTCTTTCTCAGTGGTGGTGTAGTTCAATTGTGCATCTGAGAGTGCTTTACTAGCGTAGTAGATGACATGAGGTACTTTATCTAGCCGTTGCCCTAAAACTGCCCCAATTGCATAGTCGGATGCGTCACACATTAATTCAAATGGAAGGGTCCAATTAGGGGGCCGTATGATAGGTGCAGTGGTCAATTTCGAGCGAAGATTTTCAAATGCCCCCTCGCATGCTTTATCAAAGACAAAGGGAGTGTCCTTGGCAAGAAGATTGCACAAGGGTTTGGAAATCTTACTGAAATTCTGAATGAAGCGACGGTAGAAACCAGCATGGCCAAGGAATAATCGGATTTGTTTCATAGTTTTGGATGGAGGAAGATTGGAAATAAGATCAACTTTGGCTTTATCTACTTCAATGCCCCTCTTGGACACAATGTGTCCTAAAACTATGCCTTCTTGAACCATGAAATGGCTCTTTTCCCAACTTAATACTAGGTTGGTCTCCTTACATCTTTTCAAAACTAAGGTCAAATTGTCTAGACAATCGTCAAAAGATAGGCCAAAAACTAAGAAATCATCAATAAACCTTCTAGAAAGTTTTCCACCATATCTGAAAAAATGGCCATCATGCATCGTTGAAAAGTTGCGGGTGCATTGCATAATCCAAAAGGCATCCTCCTATATGCAAATGTCCCAAATGGGCAAGTAAAGGTGGTTTTCTCTTGATCGTCCGGGCAAACAGGTACTTGATTATATCCAGAATAACTATCTAAGAAGCAGTAGAAACCTTGACCAGCCAACCGTTCCAAAATTTGATCTATGAAAGGTAGAGGGAAATGGTCTTTCCCAGTCATTGAATTAAGTTTTATGTAGTCAATGCACACGCGCCAACCCATGGTTGTGCGTGTTTGTATCAATTCTCCTTTCGTATTTTCAACCACAGTGATACCTGATTTCTTGGATACCACTTGTGTCGGACTCACCCACTTACTATTAGAAATTGGATAAATGGTTCCGGCATCTAATAACTTCACCACTTCTTTCTTGACTACCTCCTTCATGTTAGGATTGAGTCTTCTTTGCATTTCTCGGGTGGGCTTTGCATCATCTTCGAGATGAATTCGATGCATACAAACAGAGGGGTCAACCCCTTTCAAATCGGTTACAGACCATCCTATGGCATGTTTATTCTCTTCTAGTACCCTTAAAAGTTTACCCTCCTATTTAGTGTGTTGGGAACCCGCCCATGCCGCTGATATTTCAAAAATAAAATCAGATGGCAGCGGAAGAGGCATGTGCAGGATCGACGTTCATCGCATGAACGTTGTTTCATGAACCGTTCGTAGTTAGATAAGAATTAAAACTTTTAAATACATTAGAAGATCAGATCTTCATCTTGTGCGGGTAGATGATCACCGCAAACTGAAGTTCGTGGTCTAGGATGAAGGTTCGCTTGAAGCCGTTCAAGTGTCCGGCCTCTACGGGTATCCACACGAAGCAGTGATCCGATCAAAGCTCTCTTGTCTTCCCGGGGTGCTAGCTCCCTTGCAAAGACTTCTTTTGATGGCTGATCTCCTCTCTTTCAATCAACCCTTGATTGTGCTTGAGAGGAGGAAGAGGAAGAAGGAACTCAAGGAAGAAGAACACAGCTTCTGCAGCCTTCTTTCTTTTCCCTGCGTTGGAAGAAGGATTGGAGGAAGAGGAGGCGGACAAGGCTCTCTTCTTTTCTCCTTCTTGTTGGCGGCTGAACCAAGGAAAGGGAGAGGGTGGCGGCAGCAAGGAGAGGAGGATTCAAGCTTAGGGCGTAGCCCCTTCTTTCACCTCCTTTTATAACATCCAGGGCTCCTACAACTTAGGAGCCCTAGACTACTTTCCTAAGAGGGGGTGCCGGCCCCCTCTCTTCTTCCTTCTCCACATCGAAAGG